>NC_060953.1:67717068-67857068 GCF_022045245.1 Lucilia cuprina | reverse complement strand
TGGTATTGCGATGCTGTTCAATGGACTTCATTTTCTTCATGGCATTTGAACGTTTCTTGTCAACGGAACCTAAAAGTTTTGTTGCATTTGGGGAGATTATTAGTGGGTTTTGTTTAATCTGGGTTTATGTGTATTTTACCTGGTGCCGGTTGTAGTAGTTTAAAGGGTACATCGGTTTGAATTTCACCACCCAATGTACCACAATTTAACTTGATACGTACTGAGTATGAGATCACAATACCGCAAGCATCTCCAGTCGATTTGCCATCTTGCACTAAAGTTGAAGAGGCCAAGTTTACATCTTCATCCTTAAGATGACCATCCAAGGCAATACCTGGGAAATAGGTTTTCAATTTAAGAAATACACTTTAAAATGTCATGCAGTTGTGCAATGAGTGAACTGTTTTTCTTTCACCAAATTAAATTGTTTAGGTTTTTTAAATTTTAGTTACCGCAACTAATACTTTTCTACCACAACTACAAAATTCTCTCTCACCAAGTTTAAATCGTTTATTTCAACATAATTTCAGTAACCGAAACTGAGAAAACGATTACTAACTAAAATTTTGTATGCAACGAACAGTTGCTCCTCAAATTTGTATAGTTCACTTAAATATAAATTTGATTACCACAACGAAATAAATGTTCCAAATAATGGGAAATACTCACCATGACGATCTTTGTTATTGGAAGCCAATGGTATTAAATAGAAGGTCTTGCTTAAATTAGCCCCCGGTGTTATAGGGCAGCCTTCTTTAGTCTCCAATTGCGCTACATGTTTGCTAAATTGGGCATTAACCATTGTAATCTCCGTATGTTGAATTATAAAGACTTTAATATTCTTGACCGCCTTCTTGGAATTGTTATTGATCTGCACGGTGGCAGCTACTTTTTCGCCATGATAGTAAATTTCACGATCCAAAGTTACCTCCAAACTGATTTTGCCATTTGAAAAGGTAAAACCTTTGCTTACCAAAGAGCTAGGCAAACGTTGGCCACGTGTAGGAGGAGCATATTGCAATTTCTTAATGACCAAACTGACCATACTGCGTTTGTGTTGGCGATCATCTTCGGAGTCTGCCACATAGGCACGAATGGTATATTCCACACCTAAGGGTTTGCCCAAGTCATCACCATCCTGTTGCAAAGTAACAGAGCTAGGTGAATTGGGTGGGAAATGGAAGGTAAAGGGATGAGCATTGACACCCAATTTACGCACCAATTTCTCTTGGGTGGGTGTCATTTCCATGTTGGAATTGCTCATGGGTACAATTTGTTCACGACACAAAATAAGTTCCTTGGAGAATTTAACTCCCATGACTTCATCCTCTTCGCGGCCATAGCGATAGATGGTGGCTAATTGGCCAAATACTTTGCGGTTTTTCAAATAATCCGGATCCACCACAATTACACCATCCACGGGGTCAATATAATCCAAATGGTCTATGAAATCCCGTCTACCCAAATAGAAAGTAACTTTTCCATTGGGTGTCGCTTTCTTAAAAACTTTTACCGAAACCACCATAATCGTTTAAATTTTTAGAAATTATAGAATTTTTCTTTTAATATAATTTAACTCGTATTTCGTTCTTGCGTTCGCTTAGAAGAAAATACGGTCAAATAGTGTATGGCACCTGCTTTTATACCTTTTGTTTAACTTATTTCCCTTAGAAAAGACCAATATTCTTTGAAAGGTTTCTTTTGGGTGTTTAGCACTAAATGGATTTATTTTTCACTGTTTTTTGCCAATAGCTGCTGAACATGTCACTCTGTAAATGTTTTTATTTTTCTTTTGTCTACTTTTTTTTATTATTTTGAACTTAATTTTTCCATTTACACCGTACAATTTTCTTAAATAAGGAAGATACTTTGGAGGGGATTAGAATGTTGGAAACAACATGTTGTCATTTATACCGTTATGCCACCTCTAATGGTGGCATAAAAATAGTTAATTTTTACATTTAACAAATGTCAAGTTGTTTGGTGTTTAGCAGTGTTACGCGTATGCAAATGAGCATGTTTAGGTCTTAAACCTATCTAACCTTCAGCAAGGTCTTGTTGGCATACGGGTGAATTGGATGAGTGTGAATCATTTAATAGGGACTTAATTTAAGGGGAAATTTAATAAATTGATTATTTAATATACAATTTTGTGTGTGTTTTTTTAACACTTAGAAATTGTCATACGATTTTTGACACTGCATCACTTTTTTCTAAAACACGATCAGGAAACTTTATTCGTAAATCCAATTTTTTTAGTTTTCTGACTGCATTTGAAATATTTGCATACTTTTCGGCAGCAAATTAAACCATAAGTAGTGGTTGTAAGATTAGATAAATATCTTGTTAAGGGGATGTTTAACTTATTAAGGTGTGTGACTTGAATATAGATCATTTTAAACGTTATTGTAACACTAACATTCACAATAAACTAACAATAACGCCAAAGGTTGTTGAATTTGCTAAATATCGTAAAACACTCTTCAAATACGTTAAATATTCAAATGCTATTCCACTTTTACCTTATTTAGAAAACTACTTATTGAAGCACCTATTAGAACTTTATAAAATCTAAATTAAGTAATGAAAGATGAACCCAATATAAATCTTTTTCTTTTCTTCGTTACAGTTAAAAAATGTACTCCACATATACCACAGCTGAACGCCATGGTTACAGTGTGCAATTTTCAACATTTGAAACAGATCGACTACTGCTTGCAACAAGGTAAATATTTAAACAAATCTTTAAATCCACTCCTATAAACAAAACTAATTCGTAAATTCTCTATTTTCCTCCCTCTCTCTCTTTCCCTACAGCCAACTTTATGGTTTAGCAGGCGGTGGCTCTCTTTTTCTTTTACAGCATCTTCCACACAAACAGGGTCTCAGCGAGGTCGCACGTCTCGAATGGTCTGATGGTCTTTTTGATGTAGCCTGGTGCCCCTATGGCAATAATATCGCCTGTACTGCTTCGGGTGATGGTTCATTGCAAATCTGGTCGGGTCTGGATATACCGTATGATGATTCCGACAGTTCCGATTGTTTGAAAATGCCCCAAAAACCAGTAATGTGTTTGCGTGAACATAAAAACGAGGTATACAGTGTGGATTGGAGTGAAAAATGGAATTATCATCAGATTCTATCGGGCAGTTGGGATGGTGCGATTAAGTTGTGGGATTGTAATCGCCAAAAGTCGGTAGCCACCTATATGGGTCACTCCGATTTGATATATAGTGCAAAATTTTCGCCCTTAGTGGCAAATATATTTGCTAGTGTAGGTACTGATGGTTTATTAAACTTATGGAATTCTTTTGATTTTTCAGGTAAACCTTTGATGTGCATTAAGGCCGCTCATGATGCAGAAATCTTGTCCTTGGATTGGAGTCAATTCGATCGCAATGTCTTGGTTACCGGAGGAGCTGATGGTCTAGTGCGTGGCTGGGATTTGCGGAATATGCGCCAACATGTGTTTGAATTGTTTTCGGGAGAATTTGCTGTCAGACGTTTGGCCTTTTCGCCGCATAAGGCTTCAGTTTTGGCCTCGGCTAATTATGATTTTACCACTAGGTAAGTTATTTAAAAAAAATATCATTAAATCTCTTATTTTATAAAATTTTTTATTAATTTTTTTAAAGAATTTGGGACTTTGGTGTTTCTTCGGATGCCATTGAAGTTCATGAACATCATACAGAATTCGTTTGTGGTCTAGACTGGAATGCTGCAACACCACATCAATTGGTCGACTGTGGCTGGGATAGTGTGGTCAATGTTTTTACACCTAAATCCTTAAAGCTTTGAACGTTAGAGTTGAAACAACAGAGAACCCATCCATGAATTGACAAATCAATCAATTTGGCCTTAAACTGTAAATAGTAACGAAGAAGAAAGGAAGACGAAAAGAACAACACACAAGTGTGATTATAACCAATGTGCCACCAAAGTGCTCCACCAAGCCGATTAAGCAGCATGTAGTAACGTTCGATACGTTATACAACAAACGAAATTAACGCCATTTCCAAGGGGCATTCAAAGAAGATTGAATAAAATTGAATTTGAACGTTTTTCGAAAAGAGTTAAATTTTAAGAAAATGTTTCAAAGTTAAGTTATGTGTACGCGGTTATTACATCTTACAATGTTGTCAGAAAATTTCACACGATTGTTAGAGGTTTTCTGAAAATATTTCTGCTAACGTTGTAAGATCTGACAATTGTGTATACGTAGCTTAACATTTAAAAACATGAATAATGTTTAGAAAAGTTGTATTCTGTAAATCAGTATTACAAATTTGTTTTCTAGAGACTTAATCAAACCATTAACTCCACTCAATATATTTATGGCTTTCAAAACATTACTGGGTAATTCACAGTCTACTTTAGCTCGTTGTATTGTTGTATAACAAATAATTAAATAAATATACGTCAATACAACGATACAATACAGTTAGTGAATTGGTCAAATGTTTTGAATATTTCACCAAAGTGTCCTTACACAGTTAATCATTTCTATTACAAAATTTTAAATTTTGAAATCATGTATCTTCTTTTCAAATGCAATGTGGAAATGGTGTATAATATATCGTTCATAAACAACAAGCACGTTTGGATAAAATTGAATATATAGCAAAGCTAAAGCTGAACTGTTTTAAAAACGTTAATAATGTGATAAAGAAAAAAAATAATATTCGAAGAAATAATCCCAGTTATTAATAAAACTAATATTAAAAGTCGTATGTTTAACAAAATACATAGAATTTTAGGTTATGTAAATATAATAATTACTAATAATAACACTTTTTAACACTAAACTAACATTTAGCGAAATGCCTTTCTAATTGTTTTTTTTTTATTTTCTTTCAGAAAGATCTCAAAGTTTTATTATTTAATTATAAAAAAATAAAAATTTATTTCAAATATATGAATAATTGTTTTATATAAAGTTTTAGATTTGATAGTGATTTAAGAATATACTTTGATATGAAGTTAAAAAAATGTTTAAACTATTCACATTCCATTATTGAGATTGTTAAATTAATGAGTTTTAAATCGCTTCTAACTTTAACAAGAAATCAACTTTAAGAAACCAACTTCATCTAGAATTTCTCCATTTAAAATTAGTAGAATTCAGTTATGGCTTATTATATCCTTTAATACAATATATTGTCGGGCGAGGCCGACCATATAATACGCTGCACCTATATACGAATATAATGTGATTTAGTTTTCATAATAAAGCAAAGGCTAGGGTCAAATGAGGCCCTATAATTATAAAGTTTATAAGGGTCATCAAGGCTAGTATAGAACTTGGTTTTGCAGCATTTTGTCGAGATACGAGTATATTAAACATAATTATGAATTTAAAAGCCCTATTTGGCGGGTTCAGTTGTATGGGGCCTAGGTGAAATAATGGACCGATGTTAACCATTTTCAATAGGCCTTGTCTATGGTACCATTGAAGATCATGTGCCAAATTCAATTGAATTACCTCAAAAATTGCGACAATATTTACAAGCTCTATTCGGGGGTTCAGCGGTATGGGGGCTAGGTGAAATAATGGACCGATGTTAAGCATTTTCAATACGGTTCGTCCCTGGGACAATAGATTATCATGTATAAAATTTCATTGAATTATCTTCAAAATTGCGACCTGTAGTTTGATTACAAGGTTTACATGGACGGACGTGCATTACAAACATAAACACAAACCCACTAAAGTGGTGTAGGGTACAATAAGTAAGAATGTAAATTCAATTATGGCTGACGATATGATGCCCTACATCAGTAGTTAAGTTAAAAAACTTCATTAATAAAGCATTTGACTCGATTTTTAAATTAATTCAGAAAAAAATATGTGGGCAGGGGGTTTATATGACCCTATACCTATAAATGTTGATAGAGGGATCTACAACTACATTAAAGTTATTTATGTAGAATTTCATAGTGGTATTAGTGTGAATTTTTGAAGAAATACAAGAACATTTAACATATTTTTGAGCTTAACAGTGTAGAGGGGTTGTGCAAAATAGTTGACCGATTTTAAGCATATTCAATAGGCTTTATTCTTGGAGAGTATACGTTAAAATTCAACAAATTATCTTGAAAATTTCCATCTGTACATGGACACACACCAAGATCAAGAAATGAGCAGACAGACAATCATCGATAAATTCACCAAGAATGAGTTCTGAACCGATAGATGGGTGTACAACATTTCTGGGTCTTACAAACACTTATAGTGGCGAAGGGTATAACAAACAAAACTCCATAACTGTTAAACACTTAGATCTTTTTCTAGAACATTTTATTTATTTCAAATGATAAGTTGTTTGAAAATCTATATATTTATATACAAGATTACATATAGAATTCCAAAAATGTATGTTTTTTTTCAAATATTCGTATATATTCTAGATCTGAAGACGCCAAAGATCTTCGGGATTCAAATATTCAATAATTCCGTCAGACTTGATTTGAAAAAAGTGAAAATTCGAGACAATTTCGTCATTGCAAAACAATATCAGCTTTAAAAGTTTGATTACCGATTCAATACCGAAATCATTTTAAAATTAATTATTAATTCGAAATATTTTTGAGGATTTTTAAGGGTGCATAAGAAAAGTTAAATCAAACAAATTTAATGGATGCATTGATTTAAATCATTTAAATTGATTTAAATGAAGTTGTTCCAGATCAACCTAGTTATTTTCAACATTAATTCATTTTCAATGTTAGTATGAGCTATAAAAAAATATATATACATAATATAGATATATAAAACTTTTCGAAATTTGCAAAAAATCGAAAACAACACAGACAGACATATGACGCGATACTAAAGATTTTCACAGTATATATTTTCATGCTATTACCAAAAACTATTAAACTCAAGTGAGGGCCAAAATTATTTAAGAAGAAATTCCAACGATCACATGCAGTGTAAGACGTCAGCCTTTAAAAATACGAAGTATAAAAAAAAACAAACGGCATCAAGAAGACAACGACGATGAATAGGAAAATATATATACTATAACTGAACTATCCCACCTCAACCCACAAACAACAAACACACAGCCTGCAATCGAAATAAAAAACATGTGAATGTTTTCATTTTATTTTGTTTCAATAATAAAAGTGTTCAATGTTCACTTGTGTTGAATGTTGAATGATGTCGAGGCGCGTGATTTGCTTTTGAGGTGTTTTTATAAATAAATTCCCCCAAAAATAACACACCTACACAATTATAAACTTTTTTTCTTGCCTTTATACTCATTCTAAGCTGGCTAAACGATCGAGCGACCAACAGGCAGGCAGGCAGGCAGGCAGGCAAGTGAATCGAAACGATTGTGATAAATACTCGCTCCAATGTTTGTGTTCTCAAATCTTCAGAATAATCTTGTTACTCTGTACATTTTTAGTATTATAGCAAAATTTGTTGATGACCAATTTGGTTAGCTAGTGGGAGACTGTTTATCGGTACTTGTGTTGTTATTTTATTTAGATTTTTTATAGGTTTTTTATGGTTTATGGTGTGGCACACGTATTCATAGCCATTTTTGCACATTCCTGTGCACTCACTTGCCACGTCTGTGTTTTTATGGTTTTTATTTACGTTTTGTTGTTTTCATAATGCACCTCCACCGTTTGCAGTTATTAACTAACACCCACCCACCCCTTTTCACCTCTTCAACTTGTCGAGCTAGTGTGTGACTGATGTTTTTTTTTTTTTGTATCGCATCCAAAAATAAAATTGCATTGTGTGGAATTGCTTTAAATATAGATTTTGTTGACATAAAAATAAAATGCGCAGCATTGGTACATTTTTGTGGCATTAATATTAAAAAGATTCTATTAAAAAGTCATAAACAATTTCGAATAGAATTAGTGGTGTGTCAATGATTATTTGGACAGATTTTTAGTGCGCATTAAGTGTAGATATAAATTTGGTTGGTAATGTTTTAAGTATTTTAAAAACTTTTAGAATATTTGGTGAAAATAAATTAATGACTCAAGTATATTTTGGTGTTTTAGGTTATTTTGACACTTATCAGTTTGAGGTATTCGAAATACTATTCAGCAAGATCCGAAGACGAAATATAGTTTGGAATAATTGCAAATTTCTGATGACCTGACTTAATGCCCATGAAAGTTACGACAAACCAAAAATATCATGGTGTATGTTACCTTTTAGATTTCATTAGAAAAAATTTTTTGGTCAATGCTGATCAGAAACTGAGGCCAGTCTAATAGTGTAGTCAATTGCCTAACCTACAGTCTAGTCTATAGTCTAATCTATAGTCTAGTCTATAGTCTAGTCTAAAGTCTAGTCTATAGTCTAGTCTAAAGTCTAGTCTATAGTCTAGTCTATAGTCTAGTCTATAGTCTAGTCTATAGTATAGTCTATAGTCTAGTCTATAGTCTAGTCTATAGTCTAGTCTATAGTCTAGTCTATAGTCTAGTCTATAGTCTAGTCTATAGTCTAGTCTATAGTCTAGTCTTTAGTATAGTCTAGTCCATGATATTGTCTACTCTATTATTTTAATCTCATATAATGCTCTCTCTCCAGCCAAATCTGCTTAAAATGAGTGATATTTATATGTAATTTTTCGTTTTCACAAAAATCTCGTGAAAATCGCGTGAAAGCAATATCGAAATTTTAAATTAAACAATATTTAACGAAATCGCTAAAAACGTTAATTTTTTTAACAGCAAATCTTCACACTTAATATTTAGGTATTTAGCATTAATAACTTTATTTTTTTCTTTCTTCGCAAAGGTCAAACATTCTACTTTTCGGAATTAAATTTTTAGTACCCTTTAACCCCTTTAAAACAGCTCTAATAAATGCATCCTTTTGTTAAAGGAAGTTAAATTTTCTTCGAACTGAGATACTAAACTAAATACGTTTCTTTTGTTCTTTCACTCTTTTTGAGTTTTGTTCTGTTTTTTCCTTATTTTTTTGGAAATCCTTTTTTGTTTTTTGCTCTAATATCCTAAATTGGTAATAAGTTTATGAGCAGAACAACAAAAAACCAGAGCATAGCGAAAATTTCAACTCTTTATCTTTTCAATAGCACGCTAAAAAGGACACACACACAACAAAAAAAGGGTTAGAAATTCTCGCGAACAATATACCGAACTAGATTACTGGATCACGAAAATAAAAACGCGATCATAAAACACAACAGAGTTTTTGAGTTAAACAATGAGACAAAACAAGAAAAAAAGGATTATAAAATAAAAACAGAACAGAATTTAAAAAAGGGTTTTTATTTACCAAAAAAGAAAAAACAGGCAAACATAGACACGGGAATTGTTATACATATTAAGAACTAGGGCAAATTTCATATTTCTAGATCATATTATTTTGTTTGCAAAAGGCAACAAAAGGAAATGAGGACAATAAAATGTCCTTAATATTTTACTGTTTATAGAACTTCATATATGCATAAATTAGTTTTAGTATGTGACTACAGCGGAGGAGTGAGTAAATGATGTCAATGTCCTTGAGGCTTTTCAGTTAATTGTTTTAAAAATATCTAAAGAGTTGACAAACAAATTTAACTTTTACTTTGACAAAACTAGAAAGGATACTTGAGAACAAATACATACATACATATGTATGTACATATATGGGAAAATTAAAGGCAATACGAGTCATGTTTGGCTTTTATTTTATGAGTTTATGACTAAAGGTGAATTTACTATTTGACCTAGTAAAAGCATTATAATTGTATGTAAATTGATTCAATTCAATCAAATGACCTTCATTTGCCACAATGGCTAAACGATTTTAGAAGAGCGCTGGCAAAGAAAGTAGGTGTGTCCCGTATTTGTCAACACAAATGGTGTAAAGGTTTGACGCGCGGACATGCTTTAAGCCGGTTAATCCTTTTGCAAGACGAGAAGGAGGTATGTCGACAAACACAGTTAAAGTGCTGAGCAGAGTTAAATACACACAAACTAGTGTAAATATCCTTAATCTCTTCTCCAGCATGTTTCTTTGGTTGACTGTAACACACTAACTAACTGATTAAAATCTATAGATATTGTATGTGTGTTAGTATCAGTGATTGAGTATGCATGTACATGTATGTATGTCTGCCATTTGATTTAATCCAAAATAGGCGTATTTGTTTAGCTGCAAAATCAAAACATTCATAAATCCCGCTAAAGATTTTCCACAATTTTCCTAATGTCGCTAACTGCTGTTAATCCTTTTAAAGGAAATACTTCTATTCTAGCAAATCCTTAAATAAATCCTTTTCTCTTGAAATTTCAACATTTCACAATATTGTTCATACATATATACTCATTACTTGTTCATCTCAATGTCAAGTAATATTAGAACAAACACTTAAATTGTTATAAATTTATTTATTAACCTTGACAAAAACTAATCCTTTTTTAAACCTTTTTTTAATCCTTTTTTAACTCGCTTTTTACTTAATTTTTCATGGTCACAGGTTAGTTTTTTAAGATGTTTCGGGTTTATTAATGAGATTTGTGTGATGTCTGTGCAGATAGTTGTTGGTAGTTTTATGTTATTCTTTTGTGGTGGGTCATAAACAGATTTGAGTTTTTTAGTTGAACTCTTTTTTAAAAAATTCAGTTTTAAGGATCAAAAAGGGGTTTATCTGTTTTTTCTCGTTTTCCTAGGAATTTTGTTTTTTTTGTCAATTTCTAGGAATTGAATACACATTTAAGTAATTTAAAAGAAAATGTTGAAAAACTGAAAATATTTTTATTTTTACATTTTAAATAATCATTTAGAAGAATTCGATGTACTGCTGTACCCCAAGGAGAACCAAACTGTCTAAGGATACTAATATTAACCGTTTTTTTACAAAGGCACAAATAGAATACTAAAAGGACTCTCTGAATTGTCTTCCTAAGGAAGACACTTCTCATATAGAAAATATTTTACTTAAGAAGACTGTTTTTCATATAGAAAAATCTTTTTAAGGAATACTATTTTCAGGCACAAAAAGTTATCCTGTTTTCATACAGAACAAATCTTTCTTAGCAAGACTGCTCTCATACAGAAAAAGTCTTTCTAAAGAAGACTGATTTCATGTAGAAAAAGTCATTCTAAGGAAAAATGTTTTCATACAGAGAAAGTCATTCTAAGAAAGATTGCTTTTATACATTCTAAAGATGGCTGATTTCGTGTAGAAAAAGTCCTTCTAAGGAAGAATATTCTTATACAGAAAAAAATATTCTAAGGAAGTCTTTTTTAGGAAGAATATTTTTACACAGAAAAAGTCTTTCAAAAGAAGACTGATTTCGTGTAAAAAAAAACTGTTTCTAAGACGACTACAGAAAAAGCCTTTCTAAGGAAGACTGTTTTCATTCAGAAAAAGCCTTTGTTTTAATATAGAAACAATCTTTCTGAAGAAGACTGTTTTCACACAGAAAATGTATTTCTAAGGAAGACTGATTGCGTGTAGAAAAACAATTTATACGGAGACTCTTTTTAAGCAGGAAAATTGTTTTCATACAGAAAAATACTTCCTAAGTTAGAATGGACTTCTTTCCTAAGAACACTGTTTGCAGTCTTAAAATATATAGGTCAAAAATAAGTGAACAATTATTTGTTATAATTTCAAAATTCGTTTACATATTATGTACATAAAATCATCTAAAAATTGTGACGTCACAATTAAATAATATAATATTTAAAGAATTATTAATAAAAATCAAAATTTTGTCCAGACATCATCAATTTATACGGAAAAATTATTATAATAATCATACAGATTAACACATACGAAACCCGTAAGAAAAGTGTTATAAAAATATTTTCACCTCCAAATTTAAAAATAAAATACATGAAACGATACGCTAAGAACGATGTACCCCCCAAACAAACACCAACAAACAAAAATTCCAACAGTTTATAAAGATTTACGTAGAAATTCGTGAGTCTGTGTGTGTGCGTATCTGTGCGAGTCTGTATGTTTCTCGGTCAGTATAATTTTTTGTTTTTTTTATTTTATATAAATTTTTTTTGGATTGCTCGCCAAAAAATTTTTATCATTGACGTCATAAATTGTTTTTTAAAAATTTTATAAAAACAAGAAGAAAAAAATGTTATGAACAAGACAAATAAACAAAAACAACTACATGTTTTGCCCACCAATAAATAAAAAAATGGCATAAATATTCACACACACACACAGATACGATTGTGTGAGTTTGTTTGTATGTGGAATTTTGCTTGAGGTTTTCTTATAAAAACAACAAAACTAAAATTAAATTATAAAATTAAAAAAAACTTGTTATTGTTGTTTTTGATTTCAATCCTGCCATTGATTATGAATGGATATTAAGAAGTCAAAAGAAAACAAAAACACAATACTAACGAAGAACGTCATTAACACCAGAACACTCTTTTTTTGTATATTTTTCAAAATTATAAGCAAAATATAAAGGCAGATAGGTTTATTAATAGAATTTCTCCCCAATTGGTGTTTTACACTTGCTGTGAATATGTAGAGATACGTTTTCATCGACATAATAGGGAATCAAGGTTGGCAACCAAGAAAACCGAAAATAGGAACACTTTTTCTATATGAAAACAGTCTTACTTAGGAAGACATTTTCTATATGAAAACAGTCTTCCTTAGGAAGAAATTTTCTATATGAAAACAGTCTTCCTTAGGAAGACATTTTCTATATGAAAACAGTCTTCCTTAGGAAGACATTTTCTATATGAAAACAGTCTTCCTTAGGAAGACATTTTCTATATGAAAACAGTCTTCCTTAGGAAGACATTTTCTATATGAAAACAGTCTTCCTTAGGAAGACATTTTCTAGATGAAAACAGTCTTCCTTAGGAAGACATTTTCCTTATTCAAACAGTCTTCCTTAGGAAGACATTTTCTAGATGAAAACAGTCTTCCTTAGGAAGACTTTCTATATAAAAACTATCTACCTTAGGAAAACTATTTCTATACGATAACAGCCTTCTTTAGGAAAACTTTTTCTGTATGAAAACAGTTTTCCTTAGCAGCCAAAGATAAATTTATTTTTAATAGTTTTGTTTAAATGGTTTATTGGGAGATTCGAAATTTGATTGCTAGTGTAAACACTTTTTAAAGCGAATATATTTATATAAAACAATAATAACCACTGCGTAATAAATTCTTAACGATGAGCTAAATATTTATGGAACCAAACTACCCGACCAACGAAGAATCTACTAACAATCATCAGGCAAGCAGGCAATGTGGCGGCTCTCCAAAAAAAATTAAGCGAAAAATTAATCGTATAAAAAAAAGAACGACGTGTTTTTTTGCTGGGAATTAATAAACAATATTTGATTTCGTTATAAACAAAAACTAGATGAATTTAGTTTTTGACTGTTCATTTTTGTTGTTATTCTTTTATTTGCGTGCTTAATCCTACACACAAAATTTCTTTATGGATCCAGTGAAAGAATTAATGGAAAAGCGTTTATTATCGAAAAATAAAAAAGAAATTAATGGCATCAGAAAAATGTGTAGAAATTTGTTTAAATAAATAAACAAGTAAAGATATCTGGACTATGAGGTCATAACCATGATGTTTGTAATGATCACATGAGTATGTAGGTTGCAGTAAGATCAATACCGCAGCGATATGCAGACATAGACAAAAGACAATTTGTTTGGGGGAGAGATATAATAAAAAGGCTTTGTTGTTAGGAAAGCATTTTGTTGTTAGAAAACAAAAAAAGTACTTATTTTACAGTTTTAGATCATATATCGACCATTAACTAAAGATCTTAAGTGATATAAATAGAATTGAGTTTGTGTTACATTAAACAGTCTAGTTAAGCTAAAATTGCTAACTTACGCTATTATTTCAATAATTTTTACAAAAGTCGTTAAACCGTGCCGGTCACGTGATGCTAATCACCAAATGTAAATAAATGATTTTGTTAAAACTAACTAACAGAAAAAATTAGAGTAATTTTTCAAAAAAAATTAGTTTAATGAAATTCCAAAAATTCAACACCACATTACAAACAAACCAAATTTGTAAAACAACAGCAGCAACAGGAACCGACTAAATGCTTACAAACAAAAATCTTAAGAAAAAATGTGTCAATCTTGAAAAAATCTAAATTCTTAGAAATTCGAAAATTAAACTAAATACGCAAACGTATTACGTAAAAATATCCCAAAAACCGTGACCAAATATAACCTTGTTTTTATTTTAGTTTATTTCTTTTTTTTTGCTGTGAAATTCCTACGCAGCACAGCAATTCAGTTAACGCAACATTTTTACTTAGAATCCCATGAATTTAAATAAAAATTTCTAAAAATATACTAAACCATTGCATAATATCACAAAGAACTAAATCCTCTGAGAGCATTGTTGTAGTTTTACATTTTACGTCATTGACCTGGATGTCCTGAATGTCCTGAATTTTTTAACAGCCCGTCATAAAATTTAATCTTAATTGTTTTATTTAATCCAAGTCTATGGATGGACTACTTCTTAGGTAAACTAAACTATTACACAATTTTACACAATAGACATCATAAATATTGTTACATAACATTACGCAGCAACTAACTTAGCACTGACCTTTTTTTCACTCGTTTGTCTCTTTCTCTCTTACTCTCACTCTTGCTGACTAGATCAGTGAGCTAGTCAGCGTGTTGTGTTTGGAGTTTTGTGGCCTAAATGTTTTGAAATGCGTGCAAATAATTGCGTTTTATTATCACTGTTACTCACAGCCGGACATGAACTATAATTCGAGGAACTTTACACAACAAAGAGGATGAGGAAAAAATCTCTTTACAAATTGAGATCGTTCGCGGTCGCACTTCTTACGTAAGTGCTAATGTCACAATAACAATGAATCTTCTAGATATTATGACTGGCCTTGCGTCATTTTATAACAATGAGATCAAGAACAATGCACCAGAATGCAGCAGAAAAAAAAGATCAGTCAGCTAGCAGAAAATAGCTTAGGATAAAAGATTGATCATCGTTGAGAAATGGTGAGAACAAAAAATATGCATTGCATGACAGCTAGATCAGTTTTTGTAATGAAAATAATGTTGTATTTGTTGTTGATTAGAGAATTTTTTGATCAAAATAAAAATATATATAAATATAATTTCGAAAATTTTGAAACTTTGAACTTAATTTCGAATATTTTATTATTTTACACTTAAAATAACTTAATTTTTATATAAAAGATGATTTTCGAAAATTCAAAGAATTTATTTCTATTTTAATTTCTAAAAATTTTCAAATATTGTTCAAATAACAAAAACTATTATAAAGCTATTATTCCTTTTTTCAATTTACACAATGTTTTTTATAAAATATTATCGATTTACATATTTTTTTAAATATTTTGAAAATTCAAACTGAATTTCGAATTTAGATTTTTGTATTAAAATTTTGTTCAAAACTGTGAAATATTATAAATATACTCCTTTTTAATCAAAAAAACTTTATTTTGTGTCTCTTTAAAATATTTTCGAAAATTCGAACTTAGTTTCGAATGTTAAAGAAATACAAAATTTTAAATTTAACTAAAAGTAAAAATAGCTTTTCAACACTTTTTTAAATGGTTTTTAGTAATATCGATAAATTTTAATAAAACTTCGAAAATTCGAACTTTTTTTTGAAAATGATTTTAATAAAAAATACAAAATGTTGTGAAATTCAATAAAATTGCTTAAGTAGCAAGTACGATTTGAAAAGATATAAGCAATTTCGAAAATTCGAATTCTTAGTAAGTTGTTTAAAAATCAATTTCGTTTTGAGTTAGTTTCAGTCATTTTGAACTTTTTAACGAAAATTTGAAAATTTTAACTTGTTTTCATTTATGCTTTTTTATTAAGAAATATAAAAAAATAGTTTTGTGAAATTGAAATAAAATTGTTTATAAAATAAGTTTGATTTGAATAATTGTAAACAATGATATAGTTTAAGATCTTTTAGTTTAAGATACCGCTATAGAAAGATTTTTAAATTAATGGATTTCTACCATTTATGCTTCAGATATAAGTGATCTATTTAATAATATTTAGGAATTTCAAATGGAAAAAAGGCTATTAAAAGTCAAATAAATCTTCTCATTTCAAAATCCAAAGAGATAAAATTAATATTTATAAAAAAAAAATAATAATTACAACTCAAACAAAAACTCTACAGGTACAAAACCAACAAATCCTCACATTATCATCGCCATTGTAATCAAACAAAAAAATTCACAAACATCTCTGCACTAATTTTCCTAAAAATGTAGAACAATCTCACCGATCTTTTTTTGTTCTAAATACAAAAGAAAACTAAACATCATAAAAAAACTGTAACACTCGCGACAAAGGTAACCAAAAAATATGCAAAATTAGTTTTGAGATTTTTTGCGGTAACAAAAAGTGTGTCATGCTACTAAAACTCTAAAAATACAATAAAAAATCAAATATTTGTTTATTCAAAACAATGAAGTTAACGAGAAAAATTGTAACACATTTCGTTCGGGAACGTGTAGCTGCTGCACTCATTACTCAATAATTAGAACAAAAAATGAGGTTAATATTTTACATAATTGTCTCAACTAAATGGAAATTTATCTTAAACTATTTCGGCGAATAAGGGATTTATGTTGTTGTTTAAGGAAGGTCCATAAAACCTTGAGTTTATTCTATTTTATGGTTTCCTTTTTATTTCATTTACAACTTTTTTTGTTCTGTTTAGCAATATTGCATAATGTTGCGCGAAAAAAAGAAAATGCTGCTTGCAACAAGCTGTGTGTGATTTTTCAAATGTATGTAGTTGTTAGTGTAGTTGCACTAATAAACGTTATTTATGGCCATAAATAACATATAGTCGCTCTATAGAAAAAAAATTAAGCCATCATAATGAAATTTTTCAGCAAAAATCTTAGAATTTTTAAAATGTTTTGTTATTTGAGGAGATTTGTTTTTAGTTTTGTATAATGTAGTTGTAAGTATGAAAAAAATTAAATAAAGCATTTTGTCAAAAATTACATTTGTTTTTGAGAGAATTTTAAGCATAAAATGTCATGGTCATGACTAATTTTCGTGATCGTTTTTCTTTCCACTTTGTTTAAACCAAAACATATGAACAACTTATTTGTATTAAATAAGTTATGCGATAAAGTATACTTTTCTAAAGGATGGATTTGGACTAAGTTAGTTAGTTAGATAGATAGATAGATAGATAGATAGATAGATAGATAGATAGATAGATAGATAGATAGATAGATAGATAGATAGATAGATAGATAGATAGATAGATAGATAGATAGATAGATATATAGATATATAGATAGATAGATAGATAGATAGATAGATAGATAGATAGATAGATAGATAGATAGATAGATAGATAGATAGATAGATAGATAGATAGATAGATAGATAGATAGATAGATAGATAGATAGATAGATAGATATAGATAGGTAGATAGGTAGATAGATAGATAGATAGATAGATAGATAGATAGATAGATAGATAGATAGATAGATAGATAGATAGATAGATAGATAGATAGATAGATAGATAGATAGATAGATAGATAGATAGATAGATAGATAGATAGATAGATAAACGTTTAAAAGTATTTAATGAAATTAGTCAACGTAAATCATATGAAAAACGATTCGTGGTCACGTTGACTATTCTAAAATATATTTTTAATAAGACATACTTAGACTTCTTATATGTAAGAAAGATGATCTATACCACTTCTTAAAAAGTATAAATGGAAGCACTTTAAAGGCAATACCAATATGCTATTTTTAATTAAAAGTTTGTACTCTTAATCCGAACAAAATTTCTCCCGATTTCCGATAGAAAATAAATCTCAAATCATATATATATTTTGTTAAGTGTAAATTACTTAGATTTTAAATTTTTACTAAAAAACACAAAACAACCATGATCCATACTACAATAAAATAGCCTTGGCATAAATCCTTCAAACAACAGGAGTTTGTAATTCTAATCACTTCTTTAATAATGTGGCAAAAAGTCAAAATGAATTCTAGTTAACTTTGCTAATCTCAGATCATAAAATTAACTCTTACTTTTTAACTCTTTCTTAGAACTAAAGACAAAAAAATTAACTAAAAAAAGAAAATTTACCAAAAATTGACTTTTTAAAAAGTCAATTTAACTCCTTTATTAAACACTTTTTTATAACATCAAATTAAATTCCTAGAAAATTAAACAAACACACAAGCCATGTTTCCCCTAGTAAAACAACACCGAAACAAGAAACGTAAAAAAAACAACCATAAAAAATACAATCCTTTCTGATCCTTAAAACTGAATTTCTTCTAAAAAAACGTAGCAGCAGATCAAAAAATTTACAAAAAAAAAACACCATGAATGACTGAATGGCTGGCAGACATGCTGAGAAAAAACCCTTTAAATAATACCACAGTAAAATGAGGTGTAAAAAAAGGATAACGGCACAAGGACACGTGTCATAAAATAAATAAAAAAAGGTTTAAAAAAATTTGTTAGTAAAAAAGGATTGTTTACACACTAACATATACTCTACTCTAAGATTTTTTAAACTACTAGTGAATACTCAATTATGGGTAATGTTAATGCAATATTTAAGGGTTAGTGAGTAGAAACGAGACAGTGTTATGATGAGCAACAAACAAAAATTAAGTTGTTGCTTTTAAAAGGAAAGTGTTAATGTTTGTCAATATTTGTAAATATTTTGATTTTATATTTAAACAATACGCCTCTATTTAGGTTTTAAGAAAGGATTTAAGAAAGGATTATAAAAAATGGCTTAAAATAATCCTACCTTACACACACACACACCTAAGCTCATATTAGTAAAAGGATTAAATTATAATGTGCTCTAGGTCATATTTTAAGGTTTGTGTAAATTTTAAGTTAAATTTATTTCACGACAAGGTGAAGAAGTTGTAAAAATTTAACAACAATTAGTTGACATTTTCATAACTTACGCCGAAATATTGAGTCAAATACTTGCTAATATAAAGTTAAATTATTCAAAATGTTTACGCGATAGGTTGACAAGATTTTTAATTGCTCTTTTTCTAAAGCATCCCTTAAAGTCAAAAGGGAATTTTGTATCGATTTTATTGTAACACATATTTTAAGAACAATCGAATTTTCCTAAGAATTTGTTAGTATTGAACGTGAAAATAGGTCATAAAAGTGACATATAATTAAGAACAAGGAAGGGTTAACCTGAAATTATGACATTTACTGCTTAAAAGGAGTGAGTGTTTTTACCTCTAAATATAACTAATGTGTTGCAATAAAGCGCCATCTGTCGGTTAGTAGCTTGTTAATAAAATGCCATTGGTATTGAACTGAGTAACTAACTAACTAACTAACTAACTAATCTATCTATCTATCTATCTATCTATCTATCTATCTATCTATCTATCTATCTATCTATCTATCTATCTATCTATCTATCTATCTATCTATCTATCTATCTATATATCTATCTATCTATCTATCTATCTATCTATCTATCTATCTATCTATCTATCTATCTATCTATCTATCTATCTATCTATCTATCTATCTATCTATCTATCTATCTATCTATCTATCTATCTATCTTTCTATTTATCTATCTAACTAACTAAAATCGCCAATTCAAAACAATTGAAAAAAAACGCTAAATTATTCTATGTACAACCAAATTAACAACTCTTTGCAACATAGACACCCTCTCGCGAGAGAAAACTCTTTTACAGCTCAACTCACTTTTATCATTCTCCTCTGTTCCCGGAAATGGCAAAAACTCTTTTGTACACACTTCTTCAGCATTTCTAGTGACTTTCTAGCGATTGCTTTGACTGCTGAAAGTAGTAAAAGTCATAAAATATTAAATATTTCTAAATATGTTTGTTGTTGTACAAACATAATCCCTTTTCATATGTCTAGGTGAGCACACGTTAGTATAGCTAGATTGTCAGCGTCAAGGGTAAAGTTAAAACTCTTTCTATGTAAAATCATCATCGTCATACTCACTCTTTCAACACACATACCTGTATCTGTAGAGTTGTGTCCATATAAAAAGCAATAACTGTAAAAATAACCCTAAATAAAGTCATAAAATCCCTTTCGCACACTCTCACACAGACACACAAGATATTTTAGCAAAGGATTTGAAAAGGGAAAAGGTTGTGTTCATAGCCAAGTGTGTAAGAAAGAGAAAAAACTACAAGATGATGATCATCATTTGTAAACCTTTCCCTGCTCATTCCATTTAAATACAAAAAGCAATAGTGTTTTTTTACTAATTTATTGTTGCTTTTTTTGTCGAGTGTCCTTAAAAAAATCCAAATGATTATGTTTTGCTTGTTAGTGGCAAATTGTTTGTTGTTTTTGGTATTCATAATTGTTATGCTGTTACGCCACCAAAGGATTCATAGAAATTGTAAATGTCTTACGTTTTTTATGCAATATTTGGCAATTTTTTATGACAAGCTGCTTAGTTTGTTGCGTAGTTTTTTTGTTTCTTTCTAATATTTTTTTAGTTAGAAGTCCTTTAAGGTTATTAGCTAATTTTTACGCAACTTTTTTAGTTTTTAACAGGAATTGTTATTAAATCACACGATGGCATGCTGCTTAACGGCGGGTTAAGTGATAGATTTCCAAGAACTTTTTGGTAGCTAAATAAATATTTTTGTTTTTGTAAAATTTAGTGGGTTATTTGGTTGGGTAGATGATGTTTGATTTTTTAATAAAGAGAAGTTAATATTTTCAAAAAGAGGTTTTAGAATTCTAGAATGTTGCTTTTAGGACAACACTTAATATCTTAATCCATTGAACTCTAAATTTTCTTACTTTAACCTTAAATTTCTTTACTTTAATTTTAACCCCGATTTTCTCTGTCTGTCTTTTATTAATTTTAAACATTTTAATTATAACCGGTCCTTAAGATTATGGGCCTTATTCTAAAGACAGCGATTAGAGTTTATGTGGTGCGAAGATATGCACATAGGACTCTTTGGTTCTAATTGAACTTACGGTTTGACATACTAAAACATTAACTACTGTTCTTAAGATCAAGGCCAAATAAACACATCTAGGATTCCACTCTTGTACTCTCCTTTATTAGTGTCTAAGGTGGGAATTAAACTCAGGACCTCCAGTCTGACGAACAAGAACAATAAATACGATACTTAAGATACAAATTTAACATTTAAGCTCCATAAGTTTGGCAATATGTAGGAAAATATAGGCGTTGACTGAATTACACTTTATTCAGATTATTTGGAATGGAAATTTATTGAAAATTTATAAATAACAATAATATCTACTTTGGCCAATTTCTCTTTCGTAATCATCTCAACCATCTTAATATCATACCAAATCACATTTACATTTTTAAAGAGAAAGGGTTTCGATCGCTATCACACATTCATTACCTGTTGCTTTAACTTTTTGATTTTCGTTAAGACAGACACACTCACCACGAACAAGAAAAACAACCAACAAAAAAATTACAATGTAATGAACGGGTTTAAATACTCACAAACGAACGAGTTGAGTGAAAGGATCATGCTGAAGGATAATAAACCCTAAAGTCTGTCAAGCCTTTTTGTTTTTGGTAAAATAGTAGACAAGTTTCCTATGGTTAGAATTGTTGTTGCTGAGAGTAAACGAGTTGAGATTTTTTATGGGTGTGTGGTTTAGCCCTTTGATGTTCATGATTAGCAGAATAATAAAATTAAAGAAAGACAGTCAGACAGACAGACAGGCACACACTGTTAACCAGCCAGCTAGCCAGCAGAAAACAAGAGAATCCTGGCATAAAAACCCTTTATTTGTTTTTTGTTGTTGCCAGACAAAACCTAACCAACCAGCAATCGATAACCAATGAATTTAGTTTGTAATAATGTTATTGATAAGACTTGAGCGCATAGGAAGCGTGTCAAAATCAATCTAATTTTTGGGCGTTATACCTTAATCCTGACAGGAATTAAAGAGTTGGTTTAACTGGCTTGATCTAAGTCGCTCTTAATGCTGGGGCGTTTAACCAGCTTAACTATTTTAGCTACTTGTTAAAAGGGTTAGTAATCGCTATTCAATACTTCCTTTCCCCTTTTGCTTACTGGGAATTATTAGCCATGCCAAGGATTTATTTATATAGAAAAACAGATGTATTTATGTGAAAAAGATTTCAACGAGTTAAAGGCTTAAGTTGGAAAAAGAGTTAAATGATGAATATTTTTGGTTTTTGAAAAATGTTTACAAATAAAAAAGACTTTTTAAGTCGTTTCTATTAAAATGCAAAATGAGGCGTCTGAAGTCAAAAAGTCTTCAGGGATTTAGTTAAAGATAAAATAAGTGACTTTACTAATCCTTTGACTTTTTGTTAGAGATAATGGAACATTGGGAAAATTTTGTAATGGGTTATAAATACTTGTTAAGAAGTCTGGAAAAAGATTTGAAAGAATTTCTTTTTCGTATTCTTTAGAGAGTAATTTTCAACAGTAAAAGTTTGTTTGTATACCGTTGTGAAGTCCATCCAATTTTAAGACAAATACAATGATTCCGAATAAAGTTGAATATAAAGTTATCAAGTTGGTCGAGAAGAATACGAGACTTAAGTCGAAAGATATTACCAATTAGGATCTACTGGATTGGTCTTTCATCCATCAATTTGAGCTTTGGCGGCGGTGCTAAAAGGCTTCAGTGCCTAAAGGCTTCGGATTAAAACGAACAGGTTAGACATCCGCTAGGTTAGTGTTCTTGTTTGTTGGACTGAAAGTCGTTAGTTCGATTCCCACCTGGGGAACGCGAACAACAGTCCTGATGAAAGACTAACTAACTATCAACCTAAATACCTAACTAACTAAATAACTAGCTAACTATCAAACTAAAAGACTAAGTAATTTATTAACTAACTGACCAAGTAACTATTAAATTAAATACCCAAATACCTAACTAACTAACTAACTAACTAACTAACTAACTAACTAACTAACTAACTAACTAACTAACTAACTAACTAACTAACTAACTAACTAACTAACTATCTAACTATCTAACTATCTAACTATCTAACTAACTAACTAACTAACTAACTAACTAACTACCTAACTAACTAACTAACTAACTAACTAACTATCAAACTAAATAACTAAGTAACTTATTAACTAACTGACTAAGTAACTATCAAACTTAATACCTAACTAACTATCTATCAAACTAACTAAATAACTAACTAAGTAACAAACTAATTAACTAACTAATTAACTTACTAACAACATAACTAACTAACTAACTAACTAACTAACTAACTAACTAACTAACTAACTATTAGTCTTGACACTATTAGGCCCTGGTGGGTACACTTACCAGAACGTACTGAATGAACTACCCTCGTAACTGATACTGCTGACGATTTTTAGAAGAACAACATAGAACAAGAAATTTAAATTGGTCTTTTAATCAAAGGAAGTGTTATTAATGAATCAGATTAAAGTAAAGAATTCCCGGTAAATCACCTAAAATAACAGCACTTTAAACTTCAGTTTAAGAAATTCCATATCGCATGCATAAAAGAGGAATAATCCGTATTTAAAACCACTCCATTTCAATTTATCATTTTTAAATATAATTACCACCGATATTTGAATCAAAATGCGTCAAGTTGTAGTAAAAATTAATTTCAAAATTCTAGCAAATACAAAGTGTTTTTATCTGGAAATCCCCCACCTTTCGTATATCTACTAGAAATCTACTAACATGCACAAATATAACATCGAATCATGTTTTAAAAGAAACGTGTATAAACTTAAAACTTACGAATGACTCATCTATGATTAGTTTTCCGCACAATTTTATGAAATTCCTTTAATTATTTAATAACGCAATGTGGGAAAATTAAACCGCAGATAAACAAAAGATTAAAGTGAAATAACGTTATATATTTTTTATGAAAATGAATTGGAATAGAAAAATATTTAAATTTAAATAAAACTAATAGAAAAACCGCAAATGGCAACATACAAACAAATAAAATAATTAATAAAATATATATGTATATAATTTGATGGTTTTTACTTATCAAAATTTTATTGCTGTACTACTAAACGACCTTCACACATTTATTTTAAACTTGGCGACAAATTAACAAAAAAAAAAAAAAAAAACTATTTGAAACAAAAAATTCAAAATGCAAAGAACAAAACGTACAAATGGAACACTACGTGAAATTTTTGAAAATTTAATAAATAAAACCAAAAACTTCTTCACTGTGGACCAAACAAGCAATAAAACAAAAAATATGTAAAATTAAATTCTAAAAACTAAATAAACAATTTGACATGACGAACAAACATTATGCTGTCATAATAAAAACATACGTCAATGATTTGTATGCTTTTACAAAGATACGTTACGTGTCACGACACGTAACGTATTATACACATACTTGTCACTAAATGATCATGATGATACATTTTTGTTTAAAAACCAAAAACAAATAAAAACAGTTTAATCGAAAGTTAAGGTGACTAATCTAAATATAAAATAAAAACAAGTAGTCAATCAGTCATTTGTCGTACCCGTAAGTAAGAATTAAGTTAACAAATCTAGAAGTCATACTCGCTCGTAATTACCATTATAAACAATTAAAGGCCGTCATCGTCATAAATGTACAACACATCAGACAATCAACAGTTGACGGCTTCTGTTTAAATTATAATAAATCACGCATTCAGTATCTTTTTATTTAAATATTTATAACAACAAAATGAATATTTTTTTCTAACTAAATTTGTACATAAGTTGTTGTTGCTTTTGTTTTTTTTTAGAAGTGGAGTCATCAGAATTTAAATAATTTAGAAATCATTGGCTACGGTAAATGAATGAATAAGTTGTGATTTCGGGGATTGATTGAAAGTTTGAAATAGCATTAAGTTGATAATTTAACTTAGAAAATAAAATGTAGGTTTAAATATTAGAGTTATGGCAATATTCGAGACCTTTAATCTTATTAAGTTTTTGAGATACATAGTATGCATCTACATACATATGTGAATATATTAACCTAAAGTTTAAAAACCCACCGTTTACGACATTTTTTTTAAGACTATATAATAGCACGATATCATCTTTATTTATAAAATTTATCACGCATTTTCAAACTTCCAACTAAAAAATACTTCTGATATAACTTGGTCCTTTATTAAATAGAATATAAAGTTTAAAGCAATAACAACAAATTAAAAATATTAATATATTGAAATATATTTGATTTTTTACTAAGAAGGGACTAGATTTAATAGTTGCTATCTGTCATTTTCACAAAGATGAGATTCTTATTTCACTATATTCATATTTGAATGTTCACTATCTTAGAAAAAGAAAGAAATTAAACTTTATTATTTGAAATAAATTTTCTTCTTTATTAACTTTCTTCTTAATTTTGACATGCTGAACATAAATCTATAAAAATATTTAAAATCGGCTAAATCGGTTTTCAAGATATCGCCCATTATGCAACTAATTAGTTTAATTTTTTATTGTGTTTAACCTTATACAGTTGATTTTGTAACAAAAAATCATACTAAGGTTCTTTTTTAATAATTTAGGGTTTATGATCTAGCCGTTAAAAAATTTTCTTTCACGAACAATAGATTTTCAATAAAAATTAACAAAACTCGTTGTAACCTTGTAAAGTAAAAAAATAACTTATCTAAAAACCTTTTTGGCTACTGATCCAAAATGGTCCTAAAATTATCACAATATTATATGATATTAGAGATATTGATCATGGCGCTCTTATTCTTAACTTTTCAACTTGTTAAATATTACTTAGGGCCAATCTTTAGGTGAAGGATTAGGTTTTAAATTTAAATTGTTTTTAAGTACTCAATCAGCTAATTTTGTTTACTAGTTTAAGTGCCCAATGGAGGTGGTATAAACTTGAGCAAGAAATGCAAAAGTATAAACAGCTGATGCCAAAAAAATTAATACAATTTCTATTTTTACAACATATTTTTGTTTTAAATTTAATTTAAATTTAATTTGATTGCCAACACAAAAACCCGCTCTTAAAGTTTAAAAATAAATAATAACGGAGTACACTCTCATTATCATATGGACTTAAAATGAATATTTTTACTCCATTTATTCGCTGTCATATTTAATGATTTATATTTTATAATGATCGAATAAAATTGATCGTTATATTCTTAATAGAAATGATGATCACTCCGATTTTATATCGAACTAGAAATATATTACTTCTTAGATTAATCAGGATGAAGAAATATGTCTCTTAAACTATTACGATAAACGGCGACTCGGCTTGTGATCTTATTGACCATCACAAATCGTCAAACTTAAGCGATCAGCTTCACGATCCTATTTTTAAATTAAAAAAACTCAGTTTTTATAACACAAAGTCATTAGCTATTTGGTAGTGATATCAAAAATGATTATGAGGAGTTTTTAGAGTGCTTATTTATGAAAAGTTTCACAAAGCAGTACAAAATTGTACTAGTACGATCCTAGTTTTCAACTTCAAAACCTCCAGTTTTTTCACACAAAGAAATTAGCCGTTAAATTCACCAACTGTGTCACAAAGGAGTGATCTTCCTTTGGTATTTGAAAAGAGTTTAAAGAAATATTTAAATCTAGTATAATGATGATGTACATAATTAGAATATTAATAAACCTTGTTAAAATCTAATCAAATTATGAAAAAAATATATATTTAATTAATATTCCAGAGAAAGGTGAAGGTAAACATCCTCCCACGAAATAATAATTTTATATGAAAGCTATAAACCATAAAGCATAAAATATTTTTTGGGAAATACACCCGATAAAGTCTAAAGTTCACAAGTGTTTTTGTTTGTTTTTTCTTTTCAACGTCACAAGTGTATCTGTGAAACGGAAGTTGGTTGGAGGATTTTATGACTTCAGACAATTCATAAAACGACTCTTTGTCTACTCATCCGGTTTGGCTATTGATGATTATAATTGTTTCGTATTAAAGTTACGAACAAAATGGTTTTCATAAAGTTATTGACTTCTCCAAAAAAATAACCAAAATAATAATAATAATAAATTCCAACAACTTCGAAAACAAACAACAAAAAGATTATCAAACGTACAATAAAAAAATGTGTTTACAAAAAAGTTTTGAAATGATTAGTTTAGCCTCGTGTGCGCCGACTAATGGCAGTAACAAGTTGGGTGTACTTTATAGCTGTTGTTGTAGTTGTTGCACTAGCTGTAGCCTAAGTGCCTCTATTATTTGTATATTTGACGACGTCTATGAAGTCTTTACTGTGTTATCGCCAGTTTTTTTTTTCATTTCTGATAATAGTAGAATAAACCAATTCAATGTTTATTGCTAAGGGGCATAATTTTTACTTGCGATAGCTGTAGCTGTTGTTGTTTGTATGTAGAGTTTAGGGGACTCAAGTAGTCACGTTCGCTTTTGTATGAATCACACACAGAGAGGTGAGTTCAAAACCTCATAAATTGTATTATTATTATGTTGGGAGGTACAACACTTTAATACCCATAAAAAAACGATTGGAGATATCTCTCTATGTATGTGGGTTTTAAGATGTGATTACTCAAGATAATGTCAGGGTGATATTTTGTCATAGGATAGATGAGAAATTAGTATCTATTATTTTATCACTACTAATAAATAATATTCCCCACAACAATTATCACCCTTACAACAATGAAAGGTCAAACGATCGACATATACAACCATTTAGAATATTTGACGACCCCTCGCTTGTTCGATTTGATTTTGAGTGGATATTGTTGTTGTTATGTAGTAGTGTAGAGTGAAGTGAGTACTGCATGCGAATTGGGAAGTACAAACATATGTATGTATGAGTATGTGTGCTTGCATGTATGTCTGTCTGCCTTTCCATCTATCCGTACGTCCGTCCCTTTGGATGTATTTTACAGTTTACTAAGGTGCTTAGGTAACCAGGTAGCAAGCAGCTAACATCAAACAACAACAATAACAAACACATGTGTGAGAGAGTGTGTGTATTTGTTAGACGTCGTCGCATATATGCTCGTATGTCGGCATTTGTGTGGTATTTTTAATATGGTCGTGTGGCTTTTTTGCTAGTCTTCGTTGCGTCTCGTTAAAACGATTTACCCGAGGAACCTGTCGATCAATCGTCAGTCGTCTGCTACAAGCCAAACGATAAAGAACTCTTACGTCTCTACTCACATTCTCTCGCTCTCGATTGCGCCCTCTATATAGTATTTTTAAAACCTGGTGTATAAATTTCTTAAATCACACGGGATTTTTTTGTGTGTCGGTATTTTTTGCACATCCGTTATCTGCATTCTCTCTTGCTCTCTCTCTCTGTCTCCTCAACAACGTCAGCTGTGAGCAGCAAAAAAATTAGCCTACTCACTAAAAATTTATTACACTCATACTAAAATTGAATGGTTTATTAAAGACTTTTTATCAAGCTGCTTATAGAACACTTGTTTCATACGCTCGTTGATCGTTGAAGAAGCAACACACGCTGCAAATTAACAACGGAACGGTTTTAAGAGAAATAAAAAAATATTAAAGACAAATTTTGAAAAAAAAAGATATAAACGTGAAATTACGTTAAACTTAAACGGAAGTAAACAAACAAAATAAACTCAATAAAAGTGAAGTGAATTTACAAAAAAATTAATAACAATTTAATAAAAAAAACTAATTTAAAAACCAAATTAATAAAACTAAAAAAGTTTTCTGATATTGTTATTAAAAAAACCAAAACAAACTTAAATAAATTAATAAAATGGTTACCGGTGTTTGTGGACCCACAATGACAGCCAATGTAATTGGAGCACCTATTTCACATCCTCCCAAGGAGACACCTGCTAAAAGCGATCGTCGTGTAAGTATTTAAAAAAAATATGCAAAAATGGTCAACTCATTTATTAGTTAGTTAATGTCAAGAAATTCTTAATTCAACTTAATAGCACCCCCACAGTTAGTTGCTATTAAGTTTACAAAACCGAACAATACCAAATGTGGCGTCTGTGGCTGTAACTTGTATCCGCTTAAGAGTTTCGCATTTTGGAACATCTGTGGGTAGTTAGTTTTCCCCCACAAGCCAGCCACAGTCATACAAGGCAATATCACATCACAATAATACTTTTCAAAACTCAAATCAACTAAAATAAAATAAATGATTTAATGAATGAATATGATCGTATAATGAAGTGAGTGAGTGGTGGCTGTGTGTAAGTGGTTGAACCCAAAATTGGCTAAAACTGCGGCGGCAGTAATAGCGGCCAACGCACTTCCACAAAATAAAAAAATATATATAATTTAAAAAACCGTATGAAAAAATAAGTAAAACAACTTTTGTTTGTTTTAATTTTTTAATCAAACGTTTTTGGCGTCATTCTGATGTGTGGGGCAGCACTGCCATAAAAAGTAGTAGATGAAGCGTGTGCTTTTTTTTAAACCCCAACATCAAACAGTTGATTCATACACAAATCTACATTCATTCATTATTTCATTAAGCCAACATATGTCTAAAACGTCCACAATATTTAGCCAACGCATTCCATGACAATTTACTTTTAATGTAATTGGTTCATATTTTTGGTCATAAAATACTACGCGCCAAGTTTAAATCTCTGATGACTTCACTTTTATTATTTTGGCATATGCATGGCAATGATTGTATTTTATTAAGAAGAGAAAAAAACCTACTCATTATTTTCTTTTTGATTTTATTTATATTTTTTTGTACATTTTTTTTCATACAATATCGAGGCGCACAAAATCTCCCTATATGGTTGCCTTAAAATATTGCCAAAAAAAATCAACAAAATATTTTTTTTGGCAACCAACGACCTTGTTCTTTTCATAAGAACCTTTTCGTTTTTTTGTGAAATTTCAAATGTCTAATGCTACTAAATCACATGCCGCTATTTGTGTAATTTTTTTTAAATGGACCACATAGATGTATTTCTTTTGTTGTTGTTGAAATCACACGGCGTTTTGCTATTTATAAATTTTGCTAAAAACATTCAATGTACAAAAATATCGCACGCGATCAACAAATTTTCATATTGGCCCCGAGCCATAATTGTTTTGCTTACCAATTAAAGAGCGATCGTTTGGTTATTTAGCGTGTGCCGCCGTCGTCGTCCTCGTTGTATACCGTTTTGCCATTAAGCACCCTCATTTGAACAATTGAAAAACCACCGCCCCCCAACCTCTTCAATACCACCCCACCAACCCGAAACGATTTTAGAATTTATTTTAAAACAAAAATATAATTTGTAGCATCACCTTTGAGTTATTTTTGTACAAAAGACACAAGAAATAATGCTTTCAATGTGTGAATGCGTGTGATGCTTAATTTAGCCGTTTTTAGTTGTTTCAACCGAAATATTTTTACACTAAACAAAAAAAAAAAACACACACACACACATACGCATTTTGTTACTAATTTATTATTGATGACGCCAAATATTTTGGTGATGTGTGCGTCTTACAAAAGTTTTTGCCTGGTATGAGGTCAATTAAAAATATTCTTAAAAATTATTTTTGAAAATATGACTAAATATTTTAGAATTTACAAAAAAATGCTAAGGACATAAAAATAGATATTACAATTTTATTAGAAATTTTAAACAACCTATTAATTTATTGTTCTTTTTTTCTATCTATTTACAGTCTAACAAACCTATTATGGAAAAAAGACGACGTGCCCGCATTAACAATTGCTTAAATGAATTGAAAACCCTAATTTTAGATGCCACCAAAAAAGACGTAAGTATTTTTTTTTTGACAATTTAAAACAATTTTAAAAAACTACAATAAAAAAACTTTCCAAAAATTTAAAACCCTTAAAAAACATTAACTTATAATTTATTTCCTTTTTCTTTATCTATTTTTAGCCTGCTCGTCATTCCAAATTGGAAAAGGCTGATATCTTGGAAAAGACCGTTAAACATTTGCAGGAATTGCAACGTCAACAGGCCGCCATGCAACAGGCTGCCGATCCCAAAGTCATTAACAAATTCAAGGCTGGTTTTGCCGATTGTGCCAATGAGGTTAGTCGTTTTCCCGGTCTAGAGCCAGCCGTCAAACGCCGACTCTTGCAGCATTTACAAAACTGCATTAATGGTGTCAAGACGGAATTGCATCATCATCAACGTCAAGCTAATGCCGCCTCAATGGCTGTCCAACAATTGCATGGACAAATCTTGCCTTCACCTCCCTCCTCACCCGAACAAGATTATCATCATGTTCAGCAACAGCATCAATACATCATGAGCTCTCAGATACAACAAACTCCCCATGGTTACTTCCTGCCCAATGGTTTGCAAGTGATACCTACCAAATTATCTAATGGCACCATAGCCTTGGTATTGCCTCAACAACAATCCCTAGCCAATGCTAGTGGTACTCAACATCCACCTATGTTGGTTCCCATTCCCTCCCGCACTGCCTCTACCGGCTCAGCTTCATCTCACAGCTCCTATGAGCAATCCTACTCCAGCAACTCAGCCATGCTACACTTTGCTCCTCCCAGTCCAGCCAACTCTCATGAAGCCATGGACTACAAACCCTCAGTTATACATCATGCTCCCGCTCTGCAACAACACAACAATCCACAGCCCTTGGCTTTGGTCACCAAAAAACAAATCAAAGAAGAAGAACAACCATGGCGTCCCTGGTGAGAGGTGTGTGTGGTGATGTTAATGGAAGTTAACGTTTGCTTAGAACCAAAGTGTTTTTAGAGAACACCAAGACTTCTTCACAACTCACTAGCTGCATTACGGAAATGACTGGTATAATGGCAGATCATGAGAAATTATGCATGAGGGTCGCCAGAACCATGGTCATTTTGGGGCAGTCTAACAAAAACGTCATCAAGGTAAACATGACAGGCGTGCTCAACAAAACAGAAACTTGTAAAGAACTGGAAAAGACACGCTGCTCTTACATACACTTACACTCACACTTTTTAAAAAAGGCAAAATTTCTTATTAAAAAAGCCTAAAAAAACAAAGGAAAAGTTTTTACTCCTCATTGTCTCTCACACGTACATCCACACTTAAGCATTTTCGCTAAAAGGGAAAATGTTGAAAATCATAAGTTCATGTTCTCAACAAACAACAATCCAGCAAGTGAGCTCTTAACAACAACAACAAAAGTCTCTTTACTATACCCGCCTAAGAGTGTATATTGCTAAAATAGAGATTTAAAACGAGTTTGTTTTCCAATGGAATATACACTCTGCCTCCACTCGCTCACACAGTCGTCTTCCCCCTCCTTTTTTATCATTATCATTGAACTATTTAATGTGTTATTCATTAACTTAATGAAACAACTACCTCATACAAACAAATATTAGTATTATGTTAAAAACAACAACAAAAAAAAAGTTATTTTATAACCAATAAAATCTGCAAGTCTTCCTTGACAATAATTTTTACTAAAATTTTTAAAAAAAGAACAACAAAATCTTTTTTATAAAGAAAACATTGTAAAACTTTATTTTTAGATTTTAAGTATAACAATTGTTAAAAAAAGAAAACAAAACTGATTGTGAACAACACAAAGTGATAAAAAATTCATATTTATTTAAAATTAAAAAAAATATGTTTAAAACAAAAATATAAAACTTTTATTAAAGGTTTAAAAAATAATAAAATATATCTTAATTTCAACTTAATTATTACAAAGAGTGTTTTTATTTTAATAAAATTTGAGAAGGACACTATTAAAGTTAAACAGTTCTCTATTTACTGAAAAGATATAGTAATGTACACCGACGGAAACCTGGTAAAAAAAATATTTATTAAGCGGCCGTTTCAAAGCTTAATTTTATTTTTTTTATTTTTTTTTAACTTTTTATGTTTTAAATATTGTATAATATTTTTCCATGCTCGAAGTTGGGGACTTTGACCCATAAACTGTGAGGGCCAAAGGATAGATAGATAGATAGATAGATAGATAGATAGATAGATAGATAGATAGATAGATAGATAGATAGATAGATAGATAGATAGATAGACAGATAGACAGATAGACAGATAGACAGATAGACAGATAGACAGATAGATAGATAGATAGATAGATAGATAGATACATAGATAGATAGATAGATAGATAGATAGATAGATAGATAGATAGATAGATAGATAGATATATAGATAGATAGATAGATAGATAGATAGATAGATAGATAGATAGATAGATAGATAGATAGATAGATAGATAGATAGATAGATAGATAGATAGATAGATAGATAGATAGATAGATAGATAGACAGATATATAGATAGATAGATAGATAGATAGATAGATATATAGATAGATAAATAGATAGGTATGTAGATAGATCATTTTTAAAAGATTTTGTTCTTAGATGTGTACAATATATTTATATTAATAGGATCGGTTAAGAACTGTGGGAGTTATAAGTGTTTAAAGTTGTTACTAATACATAGAAAGAAAAATCACACGTATGTATGCTTGAGCTAAAAAACAAACAATGCAAGAAAAAAAAAAAGAAAAAATTTTAACAATTAGCTAGTATTTATTGTTAGTTAAGGTCCATAATTGGCCCAAGCCATTTAAAATCAGCAAGCCTTTTTAAACGCACTCATAGTTTTATATTTGGAAAATGATCAAAAACAATAAAACAAAACATAAAAGAATAATAAAAAAATCCTCAAAATATTTTTGATCGGATCTCCTGGCAGAATTTCCAAAATCATATAAGACATGTTCATAGTTGCAGTAATCAGCATTACAATGAAATCGGTGTCCAACAGGGGCGATTACCCCTCTATTATTATGTATGCTTTGTCCATGGTAGCATCCCCTACTAACATCATAGTTTCCAAGAATATTATCTGGTAAATAAAAAATACCTATTAAATTTAATCCCAATTAAGGAGATACGGTCAAATTTTCAACTTACAAGATGGTAATTCAATTGTAAAACACATAAAGGCGTTTGATTTACATTGTGTTATAAATCTCTTTTGTTTATAAAATACATTCTTGCAACTGTCATCCGTGTCTGTACTTAAACATTCATAACATTTTAATCCAAGAATCTCTAATGTTTTGATCAGAAATATTAGTATAAATAACTTAAAGCCAATAATGGAATTCATTATTAGGTCTTGGGGTTCCGGTTTCCTGATGATTTTAATGTTTTTGTCTTTAGTTTTTTCAATGTTTTAAAAAAAAAATTAAAATTGACATAATTTGCTTTTTTGTTTACTTCAAAATTAAAAATATTTTTTTTTGCTTAAAATCGTCGTAAAAATACACAGTAAAAAATTATTTTAATTTGTACAAAATCAGGCTGTTGGCTAAAACCTTATACTGTCGGTGATAAAGTGATAGCAGAAAATAAAAAAATATATTTTTCTATAGAAAACTGTCTGTAAACTTTTCTGTGGAAAACTGATTATGAACTTTCCTGTAGAAAACAGATCGTAAATTTTTATATTACTTATATTGAAAGCTGATCATAAACTTTTATGTAAAAAACTGATTGTAAACTTTTCTATTGAAAACTAATCGTGAAATTTTTTTGTAGAATGCTGATAGTTCACTGGCTTTGAACTTTTCTGTAAAAACTGAACGTAAACGTTTCTGTAGAAAACTGGATGTGAATATGTTGTGGAAAATTTCTTGTAATCTTTTATATAGTTAACTTATTGTGAAATTTTCTGTAGAAAACCGCACGTGAACTTTTATATAGAAAACTGATCATGAACTTATTTATAGGAAAACTTATTATAAACTTTTTTGTGGAAAACTAATTGTGAACTTTTCGGTACGTGAACTGATCGTAAACTTTTATGTAAAACATAGATATTGAACTTTTCTGTGGAAAAGTGATCGTTCTTCTTTCCGTAGAAAACTGATCGTGAACTTATTTATAGAAAATAGAAAATTATCAGGAAACCCCTCTTCCTTACAGAAAGTAATCTCATAGTTTAATTTTGTCGTAGAAAAATACTTTTATATAGAAAATTGACCAGTAAAATAAACTTCGAAAAGACTAAATGAATATTTATTTTTTACATATTTTTTTTTTAATATTTTATGAAAGTTTTTTTTAAGAAATTTTGTTTAAATTTAATTTGTTTAAAAGTTTTCTAAAATATATTGCTTTGCTCTTCTATCCAAAGCAACTAAAACTAAATATGATAATGCTAATTTTAACTTATACATACATACATTATTATTTGTTTTATTTTACACATTTTCAACACATAAATTAGTGACGAATTGATTTCGTCATGAAACTAACTGTCGGCCTTGAATGACCTTGATTGAGTATTTAAGAATTTAAAATGAAATCAATAGAACAGCATATTTATTTCCTGTTAAGCAGGCAAATAAAAACACTAATAATAAAGAAGAAGTTAAGAATTTTTTTTAAAAACTATTTAAAATTTACTATAATTTTAAGAATATTTACATAGAAATTTATTAATAATACTTAAGCTTATTGTTGAAAAAATTGTGGATATTTAAGTTAAATTTTGAAGGGGGCTTTTTATAGGGGATAGGGTCTAATGAGGCCCTATAATTATAAAGTTCATGAGGGTCATCAATGCTAATATGGAACTTAGTTTTGCAGCTTTTTGTCGAGATACGAGTTTATTAAACAAAATTATGAAATTAAAAGCCCTATTCGGCGTGTTCAATTGTATGTGGGTTAGGTGAAATAATGGACCGATCTTAACCATTTTCAATAGGCTTCGTACTGGGACAATCGAATATCATGTATCAAATTTCATTAAATTATTTACAAAATTGCGACCTGTAGTTTGATTACAAGGTTTACATGGACGGAGAAACGGACGGACATAGCTAAATCGACTCAGAAAATGTTTTTGAGTCGATTGGTATGCTTTAAGCTGGGTATAGTACCAATATTATTGTGTGTTACAAACTTCAGCACAAACACAATATAGCCTCCCCACTAAAGTGGTGTAGGGTATAAAAAGAAAACCTCTGTGCCTTACTTTGTATAAACAAATCCTTTAATTGTTGAAAAAGAATCTAAATTATTAAATATTCATTTAGGAAAGTTCTAAAATGCATTTTTAAGCCATGCCTTAGATTTAAATTTGAGTTTTGTTTTTTTTTTTTTTTAAATAAATTTTATTTTACTTTAAAAAAGCCACCGGAATATTTTTTTGTTGAGCAATTTATTGTATTGAAATGAATAATTTGCGAGTTCAATGTTCTGGTTATTTTAGCAAATATACTCGTATATTGAAGGTTATATTATTTATTTATTTTTTGTATTGAATTTTCGAATTTTTTGTTTTTTTATTTTTTTGTTTTAAATATCATTCAAAAATACTTTAAAGTCAAATAAAAACAAATTAAAAGAAGAAGATACTTTAAAATGTGTGAAGCATTTAAGGTATTTTTGTGTTTGATCTTTGTCAAATGTTGTTATTTTGTTTTTAAATTTAATAAGATAAAAAATTATATATTTTTTAAAATCCTATTTAAGTGCAAAAAAAGTTTAAATTATAAGAATTATATATTATTTTTTTTTTTGCGTTGAAATTTTCTAGTGCCTTGCAAATTATCGTATATAAGTCAGTTATACGTCATTGGAGGCAAGTACGCTTACAAGTAATTAGAAAAATAAGTCGCTGTAAATCGCATGAAATAACGTATACAGCTTTTATAGCTTCACAGGCAAGAGGACTAATGAATTATATAGTGTTGTGTTATAACATTATTAGTAAGACCTTATTAGACTACTTCTATGTAATCTATGCGATATGTAATATTCATTGAAAAAGTGTCGTTGTTGAGTTTTTGCAATATAATTGTGCTTTTATGGACATATAAGGAGCATTCGACAATACCACTTGAGGAACGTGCCCAAGAACGTGTGTTTTCTCCATTATTATAGACACTGATCATCGATAATAGTCTACTTGAAAAACTTAAAGAATAAGGTTTTCGTAGATCCATTTAGTAGATATAGATCTCTGAGACTTATCGAGCCAAAGTCTTCAAAATAAGTCAAATACTAAGAGATCATGTTCGACAAAATCCTAAATTAGAACTTACATGTCTACAGTCCACTTAAAAGGGAAGGAAGTTATAGACTTGGAAATCATAATAAAGCTTACTTCTGCTACAGAGCCATGAGTCGAATAGACTAGACTATAGACTAGACTATAGACTAGACTATAGACTAGACTATAGACTAGACTATAGACTAGACTATAGACTAGACTATAGACTAGACTATAGACTAGACTATAGACTAGACTATAGACTAGACTATAGACTAGACTATAGACTAGACTATAGACTAGACTATAGACTAGACTATAGACTAGACTATAGAATCTTGGGTCGAATCGGAATCACACTTTCAAAGCGAAAATCCTAAAAGCCGTAAACCATTCTTTGATATCACACTAACACACACCAGACATAGAAGCGAAATTTGTGTCGATTCGAAATTTGCTCACCACTGGGAAGCTACAACAGGGCTTAAACAGGCAATGCGCTTAATTATAATCTCACAAGGAAAATAGACAACTTACTCAACAACGTATTTCTCAATGAAAACTACCGACTTCATTACTTAAAAGTACTATGGTAATTACTTTCATTAATCTGTAATATCTATGGTGCATAACGCACTATCTAATCTAATTTTTTATATATATAAAAAATAGATTTGACATAATTTCAATTTCATCGGCCTTGTTTAAGATAAAAATATGCCAAATCATTGAATGGATCTTGTAGGGGGTATGTTTATTGATATATGTACATATAATGGCTCGTAATCTTAATTAGAAGAAAAAACAAGGGAATATTTTATTTTATTCTTAATACAAATTTAAAAATACTTAATTTAAATCAGATTGCTAGACTAAATATTTGTTTGCTTAAAAAATATAAAATTCCAAAGTTCTTGGGCATTGTATAAAAAAAAACAGAAGATTTTTTGCAGACGTCAAACTGAAACCGCAATAAAAAATTGCTTGTGTTCTTGATTAAAAAAAAAAGAAAAATATCACACCCATGAAATACATCACTTGAACTTTCTTATCAATAAATGATTCTTAATTTAAATTTTTTTTATAATTAAAACTGAGAACAACATTTAACATGCAATTATTAAACACAGACGACATTTCGACATATTTCAAAATATTTTGATATTTATACCCTATACCACCATAGTGGGTCCTATATTCATCTTAAAGTATACCAGTCGGCTCAAGATTTACTTTCAAGATTTTTGATTAAATTTGCAAATTCTCTTTGTTTTATGCCCTCATACAACCGTACCCCCCGAATAGGCTTTTTGGGCTCATAATTACAAAAATCAGCAAAACTAATCGGCCTCATTTGGCCGTAGCACCCATACAAACTTCCCTTCACTAAATGACTTTATGGTCAAAATTCATTTATAAACACTGATAACACGATTAAATTCTACATAAATAACTTTTAAGTAGTCATAGAACCATATTTACCCCATAAAGGGGGGTACCCTTTGTCAACAATAAGTAAAAATATTCCAAAATTGAATGCTTTTTGGGGTAGGGTATCATAAAGTCGACTATGCCTGACAATACATTCATAATTGTTATTTTTGGAACTGATAGTGAAAAAAAATAAGAAAAAACCTGTAGTCTATTTATTCTTTTTACCGACTGATAACAAACTAGCAGCATGAGTGTGTATTTTATTTTGAATTGTTAAAGCAAAACGAATTTTTAATAAAATAGTGAGTTTTTTTTAAGAAAAGGATTCTTAAACAGACATTGTTGCTACTTATGAAGACAATTGCTGGTAATTGTAATTTTTACGCCTTCTATTGAACATATCGTTTCATTGCCACACATTTTGTTTGTGTGGTTTTTGTAGTTGATGGATGTAAAACAACTTATGGTCATAAACATGTCGTGGTGGGGTGGTTTTCATTAAAGTTAGAAGTTTTTTAAATTAAGAAATGGAACATCCCGAACCCTGAAACTTTCATTACCAAGTAAAATTTACTTACACATAAGCATTTTATGTCTAATTACAAGTAATTAGAATTATAATTTTATAACTTCACTATAAATTACAAAGTATTTACATACATAACACATTATTAATAACACGTTATTAAACTACTTCCATGTAATCAGGACGATGTATAGTATTCATTGGTTTTACGTTTACATAAAATGTCCGACGTTAGCCGTTTTAAGCGAATTTGGACATGGGGTCATTGTATAAAGGTTAGGCCCTATGATTACAAAATTCGGCAGAGTCATCAAAACAAGTATAAAACTTAGTTGTTCTCTGGTTCTTACACCATTGGTACATTTTAAGGGTTATTCAGTCAAATAAAGTGAAAAATGTAATATTTCGTAAATTTGACTTACAATTCGGATTTGGATGAAAAAAAATTATACAAAATTTCTTAATTCCCAAATCTATAGAAACCCCCACATATAACACAGTTTACTAAAGCAACAATATTCATTTGGGAGTAAACGTCTACAGCGTTAATGTCGATGACTATGTTAAGGCGGCATCTCAATAAGTTCATTGAGTTCCCAGTGCGTCAAATCTACAAAAGGCCTCCGTATACATATGTATTAGAGTTCCGTTGGTGGGGTGTAAGTGCCCGATTTTAAATGTTAGGGTGTATGTATGTGTGGTGGTTTACATAGTCAATGTGGTTTTTATCGGTAAATATTGTTGTTTTTTTTTTTTGTTGTGGTACAGAAGCAAATTTAAGTCGAATTGTATTCGTATTTGACTCTAGTAGGTTGATGATTGTGTTTGGGATTTTTTTCTATATTTTGTTTATACATGTGATTTTGCTGGTTTTTTTTTTGCACAAGCTGTTAAAGCGATGCCTAAATGAAGTCATGCAATACGAATATGCAGCTCAATTTTGTGTTTGGTGGAGGGAAAATAAAACGAATAAATAAAATTTTATTCAGCAGAGCTTGTAAAGAATTTTGCACACCATTTCCCATACAGGTGGATATTAAATCAAATTAAATTTAATAAAAAAAATATTAGATAAATTTAATAATTTTTGAACTAAATTAAAACAAATAGTTTAATTTCTTTCCTTAATCACAAAATACAAATTTTATTCCTTACAATCTACACGCATGGTTGTTGTAACAATATGTAATATAAGTTCTTGTAATCATTAACTTATTCTCTTGGTGGCATTAAAAATAAAACAATTCGATTGCTTGGCTGGTGGTCTTGTTAATTTTGTATGTGTTTTAACAATTGTTTATTGACCATAATCATTGAACGCTTCATTAGCCAACCGCATATGAACTGGCAAAGAAAGAAAAAAGCTATTTGCCGTCACATGTATTGAACTTGTCCATACACTTGTTGTTACAACTAACATTCAACGTAAAAGCAATTCAGTCAACCAAATTATATATATCTCCTCAAACATACAATCAAAGTATAATGAAAAGAACTTATTTTATAGTTTTAAAAACTCAGTAGTTCTGAAGGTAGTTCTTATAGTTGTCATTTAAAGCCTGATATTAATCTCAAAATATCAAAGTTAATTTTTTATGTATCTTTGTAGAATAAAAATATTTGCATTACAAAGTCTATCACGGTTTACACTATAGATTACGAGGGAACACTCAAGTAAATATTTGTTCATTATAGATTGTATTAAAAAACACGATTTTGCAAGACCGTGTTTAAGCCAAATTAGTTTTACTAATCACTGCAGGGTTTATAAAGATACCTGTAATGAATGTGTATTACGTGTGTAAATAATTGTGATTGCAGAACATTGACATCAAGGACAGGTGTTTTTATGAAATTATTGATATTTTTAGCTGTTTTTAAACACTAGTGTGTAATATATATATTAATTAAATATAATAAATATATGATATATAATATAGTATAAATATTAATGTTACTTAAGAATTTATAATAATGGTAAATCTTTTATTGCAAAAACAGTTTAAAAATTTTGCAGATTACAAAAATATTATGTGTAAAACATTCACCCAATCGCATAAATTAACCATACTTTCAAAAGAGTTTTCGAAATCTTTTTCTTATATTTTCTTTTCTTATATTCTTATATCCGAAAGTTGCTACAAAAGAGTATAATTTTTGCACCGAAACATAAATCTATTACGATAGGCGAACCATCAGAGATTGCATGTGATGTCTCTCCAGCTAGCGGAATCCACACCAAAGACATTTGTCCAATTCACAATCAATGTCCTATCGTTGAAGGGTTATATGTCATAAAAATTTTTCAAATAAAATTTTTTGAAACAAAAACAAATCAATAATAAAAAAGTTACGACATATTACGATACAACCTACAACACCGATTGTAAATTGAACAATTGTATTGTTGTTGCTGGAAACAACGCATGTTTGTATATACGAGGAGATCATACACAGTTCTGTGCGGAATGCAAATCAGAACTCCTCGTATACGGTAGCTTCTGGCAAGGTTCATCAATTACGAGATCGCAGGTTATCATATGAATGTCTAAGGTTGCCCACCGCCCATACCAGACAAGGAAGAAAGCCTGTCGCAGAAAATAAGAATACATCTGGCACAACAAATTTCCATGGCGTTAGGGTAATACATATTTGTTGGGATTAAAAGGATTATATGTATCTTTATAATCATCTCCAGGAACATATATCAAATTCGGTATTTATCATGAAAGCACTTGCCCATATATTGCAATATTTGTTAGAAACTATTAAAAAAATGGTTTAAAAGTTTTGCTTGGCCAACCTTATAGAGCAGACCGTGTCCCGATCGATCGAAAGTGGCTTTATTCATTCTAGGTCTCCAAATCTTAGCATATACAGCCCGAAAGTTGGAAAAAGTTTATATACAACAATTGCCTAATGATTTAGCACTCCTGACATTCGGGTATGGGATGTGGGATTTTATCGAGACTACAGTATACACAAACCTTCAAAATTTCCCAATTTTAAAGTGAATAAAACTTAAATGAATGCGTAACCATAATCATCACTTCCTTCTACGCAAATCATAAATTGCAAAACCACAAGCTAATCGTAGTAGAAATTCAGAAAATGTTTATAATTTTCAGAATTTTTGTTAAAAGTTCAACGTTATGGACACGAAATTCAAATCAATAAAGTTGTTTTTCAAATATTTATTAACGTTGTATGCAAACAGCATAAATATGTTAACATAACTACACACACAAACACACTCACGAACACACAAATTCTCACAGATATTAAGTCAACAAACTTTTGATTTGCATTGTCTGACATTGAAAAGCATTTGAGGCGCATGCGCATGGTTCTGTGTTTCAGTTTTTTTTTCAAAACGGAAAAAACAAAAAATATTTAAACTTTATAAAGTTCGTTCAACTAATTGTTAAATAATAAACAGCCCGCAGAGGAAACTTGTCTTACGCTTTTTTTTTTGGTTTTTTTGTCTTTTATGAGTGTGTCACTGTAGCGTTTTTTTAATATTGCCCAGTTGCCTTTTTTGCTCACAAAATTCTCACAAATTGTCGATAACGTGACAAAGAGTAGTGTTTTTATATAATTTGTAAATAATATTTATTTTTAAATAAATGTTTTTGGAATAAAATCTATAATTATATATGCAAATGAGTGCTTTTATGCATGTGTTCCAAGACGACAAATGTGTACGTATGTACATGAGCATGAGCAAAGTCATTTTAGTATTTAGTTTTATTTAAATATAATATTCAGCCTATAAAACGTGATGATTTTTAATTATTATTATTTTAAATGTTATTAATGTACGTTTGTGTGTGTGTGTTTGTTGCTGTGGATTTTATTTTATTCATATTTTGTTTATTCAATGAAATAACAAATTCAAGAAGTTTTTTTTTCCACTAAGTATTATGTATATATGAATTCTTATAAGTACTGAAAACAAAAAGAAAATGACTTACAAACATACAAACAAACACATACATATAATAGTATCTAAAGTATTTGTATGTTTTACTATTTAAATACTTTAATCTACAAGTAGTATGTCAGTCAGTCAGTCTGTTGTATGAACATATGCATGTTAATGAAGTTCAAACCACCAGAGATCTGTTTGCTACAAACGTACTCGTACAATACAATCATCACAGCACGTTCATTCGCGTGGCCATGACCATCAATAATACCTGCTAGTCATTGACTGATATTGTATTTTTTATTTTGTTAAAAAAAATTAAAAAAAAAATGTCGAATTGTTTGCAAGAGCTTTTTTTTCTTGTTAAATTACGAGTGTCGTATTAAACTTAATAAATAAATTGAATTCATATTTACAATATTTATAAAGTTTCATATTTTTTTGTGAAGGCATTAAAATTAATCTACACAAGTTCTTAAAAGATCGTAATAAAAATACATAATAATTAACAATTAAGAAATTTGCATAAATCTCCTATTACGTTATAATATAGGTGGTTTTATTTTAAAGGGCTTTTTCGGAAAATTCACCCGCTGAGTTTAAAATGATAAAGTTGAAATAGTGTCTCTAGAATGACCATCATTATTTAAAGCAGTTTTTATTCTGATAAAGTACAAAGCAGTTAAAAATTAGTCAATTCATTACACCCTCTAAAGTATAACAACATTAATAGACTATAGCCTATAGTATAGTCTATAGTCTAGCCTATAGTATAGACTATAGTCTAGTCTATAGTCTAGTCTATAGTCTAGTCTATAGTCTAGTCTTTAGTCTAGTCTATAGTCTAGTCTATAGTCTAGTCTATAGTCTAGTCTATAGTCTAGTCTATAGTCTAGTCTATAGTCTAGTCTATAGTCTAGTCTATAGTCTAGTCTATAGTCTATAGTCTAGTCTATAGTCCAGTCTATAGTCTAGTCTATAGTCTAGGCTATTCTATATTATAGTCTATAGTCTAGTATTTAGTAGTTAAAATGCTAATGAGACGATAGTGAAAAGAAGTCTTATTAGCTTTTTAACTCATAATTTTTCAATGTAAGTTTTCTCTGGCTTTAAATAGAAATAATATATAAAAATGTGTAGTTAATTTGCAAGTCTATATATGATTTTTACAATATTTTCGTGACATTACAAATCATTCAATCATGTCGATTTGTTTAATAATTACTAAACCTATTTATTTACCCACATGAACAAACGTTTTAAATTCAATAGAAATGAAATATTCTGGGAAATCAAATTCAATTAAATAGAATTCTTGGAATAACATACATATTGTTTAATTTTATTTAAATTTACAATCTAAATTTAACTTTAATTATAACAACTAATAAAGCCCTTAAACTAAAACGTTTTTAGTCTAAAATTCCCAAAAAAAAATTCAATGAAAAATTGATCACCTTGTAAGGCACGTGACCAAATGAAAAGTTTTATTAAATAAAACATAATAAATTATTACAGCTATTACAACTAAATAATTAATTAATTTGTTTTATTTCTAAAATACCAAATGAACAGCAAAGAAACTTTTAGTTTTAGAAAACCTGCAAAAATATAAAACAAAATCCGCTACTTCCTGTATTGTTTCACGTAAAACTATTTAATGGAAATTGTTACAAATCGTTAGAAAACATTAAAACAATAATAAATAAACAAACAAATAAAATACTTGAACAAAAATTTATTGGAACGTTCTACTTAAAATAGAACGTGTTGTTTTTGTAGTAATTTTTTTATTTGTTTTGATATTGAATGAATTTATATATTTTTTGTTTTTATTTTAAAACTAAAACACTCGTACCAGACAATTTAATACCTTTTTTTTTGTTGTTTCTGTTAATTTTGGAGCGTAATTTGCTAATGGCTTATTGGAGTGAATAGCTATGGATGTACATACATATGAACATATGTATATTGTTTTACTTTTTATATGTTATTTATTTTTAACGTGACCCATTAACTTTTTTGTAATTTGCAAAACTCTAGAAAATTAATTATTTTAACGTTTTTCTGTGTTATGGACTAATATTGTTTATTTTGAGCTTGTACTTTTTTCTCTTTAAATATAAAACAAAAACAAAATGCGCAGTTAAAAAAAGAATCGGGTATAATAGCTTATAGCTAATAGACAGAAATCCTAATAATAGATCGATTGTGTTTAGCAAGTCTGTTTAGTGGATAAAAGTTTCACTTTTTTACAAAAAGCAAAATATATTCAAAATCGGGTTCCAAACTTTATGAGGACCTATGATAGGAAACACTAAGATGTGATGTTAACGGGAGACATCCATGTTTGACTTAAGTGTAAGTAAAATCGAAGCCCTATTTTCATTATCAGTCCGCTTAGACTAATACATAGATCTTGAAAGAAAATTTGTAAAAAATAAAGACTTAGGTTAGTGTTAAAACTGCCCTCAAAGAACATGTCACGTTTACAGTTTCCTTGACCCTAAATGTATTTAAATGCAATTTCCAAATCTATTAATTTTCAGCGAATTCCAATTTATACTAAAAAACAATTTGTTGTCTCTTCTATAATGTAAATTTAAAAAAAATATTCAATTCACATTTCTATTAACGTTCATAAACATGCATCTGCTAAATACAACAATAAACGTCTCGAGACCTTACTAAATAAAATTTGCATAAACTGCCAACTTTATAAAATTCATTCATTCAGACTAAATGACCCATAATTTTCAAAATTCCAATCCTAACAAAATTAAATATTAAAAAAAAATAATCGTAAATCAATATCAAATAATTCGTAATTCTCATATTAGTAAGTTTTGGAAATTATCATCTAGTGAAGAATCAATAAACACAATAACACACCCCTTAATTGCGGAAAAACACCACACGGACTCTAATCTACAAATTTTAAAAACTGAAACCAAAATAAAATAATAATAATATAAAATGTGTTAATATTGTTTAATCAAATAACAAACATTTACATTTTGTTTAAATACTCAACAGAGTCTAACGTGCGGTCGAGTGATTAAATATTCTTTCGGTATAAAATGTTTTGATTTGAAAAACAAACAAACATTTTTATAAAGTTTTATTTAATGATAGGAAAATTCCATTCTGTTCACAAATGTTTGTTGATAATTACTGACCCAATTAACATTTTGTTACACTTACATTTAAGTTACCCCAAAAATACTCTATAGTTTTACTTTTAAAATAATTTAATTGTCACTTTTATTTGTAATTGAAAACCTGCACAAATCAATTAATTTTTAATGTAAATAATAAAGAAAAACCGTTATTTAAAGAGAGGAATTAAGATAAGTTTTAAAATTATATAAAAATGGATTTATGATGATTAAGGAACAAAGATATAGATAGATAGATAGATAGATAGATAGATAGATAGATAGATAGATAGATAGACAGATAGATAGATAGGTAGATAGATAGATAGATAGATAGATAGATAGATAGATAGATAGATAGATAGATAGATAGATAGATAGATAGATAGATAGATAGATAGATAGATAGATATAGATAGATAGATAGATAGATAGATAGTTAGTTAGTCATTATTTCAACAATCACTTACTACGATCGTCTCGAAATCCGAGTATACGTCCTCTATTTGCTCTATTGGCTTTTGCCATAAAGGCTAAAAAGGAAGGACTTACACAACCTATTACTTTTAAGTCATAAGCAGACTCCTTTCGAGTATAATAGACAGTAGTAGTGGTCATTGACAAGTAAGTCATTATAATAAGTCATAGAATAATGGACTAAATCAATAAAAGTAGCATAAGTTTTTGCCTTGGACCGGCTTAAAAATTGTAAAGTTTAACCTTTTACAACAACAACCATGTTTTTACACAAAGTGTTAAACTCCTTTACAATTATCAACAAATGTGTTCAAAAATTGAATCTCTCTAAAATGCTAATTTTCAAATATTTTATTTTAAATTTATTTATTTTTTAACATTTAACAAATAAATTAACACTGCCTCACTTAAAATTTCATAGAATTTTGTATGTGTTTGAAGTTAATTTTCGAGTTATTGTTGTCGTTTGTATATTTGTTCGATTTTTTTTATTAATTTATCAATTTGTATGGAAATCACGATTTTGCTTGGAATTTTACACGGATATTCACATGCTCGCGTTATACATACAATTGTTAATTGTGGCTTAAATATAAAATTTATTTTATTTTTTTCACTTAAAGTTAAAGTGATGGGAAGTGAAAATGTGGAAGCAAGGTAGTTTTTTGATTGTATGCAAAACAACAACAACAACTTATAAGTATCGAAAAAACAGCCATTAAGTGATCAAGTACACACGCGTACTTGTATGATGGCACACTCAGTTTTATATTTCAACAAAATATAATATTCTAGAAACAGTGGTTTATTGGGTTAATGTTTATATAATTAATTTTTTTGAATCTTTTTTACTTAAAAAATGTTTTTATTAAAACTATTTTTTTTATTAAAACTTAGTAAAAATTTTACTAAAATTCCAATTTTTTTACTTCTCTTCCGATTCTTCATTTAATTCCTAATTTCTAACTAAATATCCACTTTTTCACCAAAAAATCAAATTTTCAGTTTAAAAATACAATTCAAATATATAACCCTTAAAATATTTCAATTTGAACCACTGTCCATTAGTATATTGACACACTGCCAGTGGAATATTCTCACCGAAATACAAATAAAAAGTATAAAATTTGCAAAAATAAATTTATATAAAACAAAAGTAAATATTTGCAATTGATAATCGTTTTAAATTATATTGTATATTAGTTAATAATACAATCAAACATAAAAAAATAAAAAATCACATAAAAAAGACACACAAATTTATCAATAAATAAATAAAAAAATACTCGTAAATAAACTTATAGGGATCGTATTTGTTAAATTTGTAGTATCTTGTACTTGTTATTTTTGCACGCTAATTCTTCGTGTTAAATAGAAGAAGTAAAAAAAAAAAACAGCAAGAACAAAGACCTTTCAAAACAATCGTAAGACCCGCCACTATATTGTATATAAAACCCTCCCTTGAATGCATTCACACAGATACACACTCAGACAGTTGCATACATACCCTGCAGTTTCTTGAAACTATAATACACAAAAGCTTTTCACATTGCTCTCACTTACGAGAGTTAACTTTATAATCATTCATTATGGAAATTACTAGCGAAAGCTGGTTGACCTAGTGGTGTGTTGCAATTCAAACTCATTGTAGTTTTAAATAAAAATTTTGTTGGAGTGGTAGGCTTTATGGACAATCATAATTTATATCTTTATTTCTCATTCCTCATTTGCTCCCTTTTTAGATTTTCCTCTGCCGGGTCTATTTTTAACGAAATTCCAGCAACAAGGTGTTAAATGTGAAAAATATTTTCTGCTATAAAAACTGCTAAGAAATCCCCTTAGGGCGTACGTGAGAATGAAGGTAGTACATCCAAAAACAGTACATGCAAAAAAAGTGATCGTATTGTAAAAAAGGTGTTAATAAATAATTTCAATATTTTTGTTTCTCATACGCTTTTTTCCAACTTAAATAAATAATAAACATCAAAATTTTCCACTGCTATTATGAACGAGTGTAGTATTTTTAATAGAAAAAAAGAGTTTTTGTTGCTCGATAATGTTGGGCCTGGCAGGGCTTAAGATTTTGTGTTAAAGAAGAATATTTGATAATTCAGTTTAAAAAACAATGACACTTTAATATATTGCTATGTTGTTTATAAGGGATTAAGATAACAGACGTATATTGGAATAAGATCAATTCTAAAACCAGAGCAAACATTAGAACATTGCAGTACCGTATGTAGCATAAAAATTATTTTTTAATCAAAAATTCCAAGGATTAAAGAAAAGTTAAATTTAATTTTGAATCCATATATTTTGATTTGTTCTGATCTTCCTCTCTTTAGTTTATTCTAAGACATTTTAATTTTACATAGTCGTACTTCAATTTTTAAAGAAGATCTATTGGAATCTAATCTATAATTTTTCACGCACCCTGCTTGTTTTCATACAAACATTTATTGGTCCATTCATTCATTAATTTATTGCTGTATGCTAATTATGTTTTTTTATTATTAATAACAAATAAATACTATTTTCGAAGAATTTTCCACTACTCAAAAATTTTATTTTTAGATCATGATTTTTATTGCTTTTGTAGCTGCTGCTGTTTTATTGTAAATTAATTAAATGAATAAAATAATATGTAAATTCGACAGTTATAATGAAACATAAAATGATCATATTAAAAAAATATTCACACAATGCCGTCAGCCAGTTTATTGATCTAACGGTTACAGGTGATGTGTTTTACATTAATCCACGAAAGATTGACCAAGCTGCTACAGTCTATTAAAAAAAATTGCTTTTATTTTAAGCAAACCGTATTAAACTAATACTATATCTTAAATTTATATGATCTTTAAAAATTGCCTCAAATCAGGACATACATATAAACACGTCAAAACCTGTCGGATTACTAACCTTTTGACACTTTGTAGGCCCATTGTCCTCCTATTAAGGCTAAGATTCTACTAAGAGCATTGAAAAACACTAGCAGATTTTCACAAGTCGTGTATTACCGGTAGCTACTAAAGATCAAACAGATACAATATACAAAACTATACTAAAGCCTAAACTTTAGCCTAGACTATAAACTGGAGTATAGGCTGGGCTATACTATACACCAGAAAGTAGACTAAACTATAGACAAGAATAAAGTCAAGACCAGACTATATACTAGACTATAGACTAGACTATAGACTAGACTATAGACTAGACTATAGACTAGACTATAGACTAGACTATAGACTAGACTATAGACAAGACTATAGACTAGACTATAAACTAGACTATAGACTAGACTATAGACTAGACTGTAGACTAGACTATAGACTAGACTATAGACTAGACTGTAGACTAGACTATAGACTAGACTATAGACTAGACTATAGACTAGACTATAGACTAGACTATAGACTAGACTATAGACTAGACTATAGACTAGACTATAGACTAGACTATAGACTAGGCTATAGGCTAGACTATAGACTAGACTATAGATTAGACTATAGACTAGACTATAGACTAGACTATAGACTAGACTATAGACTAGACTATAGACTAGAATATAGACTAGACTATAGACTAGACTATAGACTAGACTATAGACTAGACTATAGACTAGACTATAGACTAGACTATAGACTAGACTATAGACTAGACTATAGACTAGACTATAGACTAGACTATAGACTAGACTATAGACTAGACTATAGACTAGACTATAGACTAGACTATAGACTAGACTATAGACTAGACTATAGACTAGACTATAGACTAGACTATAGACTAGACTATAGACTAGACTATAGACTAGACTATAGACTAGACTATAGACTAGACTATAGACTAGACTATAGACTAGACTATAGACTAGACTATAGACTAGACTATAGACTAGACTATAGACTAGACTATAGACTAGACTATAGACTAGACTATAGACTAGACTATAGACTAGACTATAGACTAGACTATAGACTAGACTATAGACTAGACTATAGACTAGACTATAGACTAGACTATAGACTAGACTATAGACTAGACTATAGACTAGACTATAGACTAGACTATAGACTAGACTATAGACTAGACTATAGACTAGACTATAGACTAGACTATAGACTAGACTATAGACTAGACTATAGACTAGACTATAGACTAGACTATAGACTAGACTATAGACTAGACTATAGACTAGACTATAGACTAGACTATAGACTAGACTATAGACTAGACTATAGACTAGACTATAGACTAGACTATAGACTAGACTATAGACTAGACTATAGACTAGACTATAGACTAGACTATAGACTAGACTATAGACTAGACTATAGACTAGACTATAGACTAGACTATAGACTAGACTATAGACTAGACTATAGACTAGACTATAGACTAGACTATAGACTAGACTATAGACTAGACTATAGACTAGACTATAGACTAGACTATAGACTAGACTATAGACTAGACTATAGACTAGACTAGACAATAGACTAGACTATAGACTAGACTATAGACTAGACTATAGACTAGACTATAGACTAGACTAGACAATAGACTAGACTATAGACTAGACTATAGACTACACTATAGACCAGACTATGGACCAGACTATAGACTAGACTATGGACTAGACTATAGACTAGTATAAACTACACTCTCAAAGTGAAAATTGTTATGCAAGTATATTTTATAAAATATAATCCATTACTGAAAAATAATTTTTATATTAAATATAAGCAATTAAAACCCACATGAACATTCACGTTCACACTTGCTCATGTGCACCTCAACTATAATTTTGTTTTTATTAACGGAATGTATTACTGACGCAAAGTGATTTATTGAAAACACGCGCCCAGCAAACAATTCTTTATGGAACACATATACATATGTATGTATTTTGAACGTAGTTGTCAAATTCATCAATGGAAAATTTTTCCATAAATAATGTTGATCATGATCATCATTATCATATATCATTAACAGCATCGATACAAATAATATTTCACACAAATGAATTAAATACAATAATGACAACAAAAAATGTGATAATAAGTCTTAATAAATAATCACACGTTGTTACCACAATATTATTAACAAAACAATATTTTTTATTTATTTATTAATTTTATTGTGTGTATTTTTTTTCAGTTTTATAATTGAAGAAAAAGGCTGATTGATCATAAGGCATTTCTGGCGCATCTACAAAATAACGAAACGACATTGAAAAGAGTTAAAGGCAGGGAAAAGAAGAAAACTATTCACACGTCTAAACGTGAGTTTGCAAAATGAAAAAAATAATAAACAACAAATAGCTATAATGAAAAAAAATGTGGATAATTCATAGAATTAAATAAATGACTTAGTTAGAATATTTGCTTTTTATATGCATTTTTTCAAACAATATAAAGAAAAACAATAATAATATAATTTTTTTCCTCAAAGTTCTCTTGAATGATTTGTACAACTATTTACAGTCATTATTTATTTGTCTGTTGTTTTAAGTTTAGATAATTGTATGAATGTTAATCTTAAGTCTGAATTGCGAGTTAGTTGCTGTTATTCTCTAATCCCTCATGACGTTTGTGTTGCATTTAACACCATCACTATTAACAACACTCGACTGGCTGATCGAATGATGAATTGAAGATTCTGTGAATATTTAGTTTAAGTATTTATTTGCTTGTCTGACGCACATGGCTTGTTGTAAGATTAAATGCAATTAGCACGATTTTCAAGTTGATTAGTAACCGCAAAACTAAACTCATGCTTACGTACATTCTAGACTCTGTTGCTGTTTTTTTTAATGCGAAAAGAAAAACGATTAACGAATCAGATCAAACCATAACATTCACTAATGGTGATGAAATCTTTGGTTCAACATTAGTTTCTTTTCAATCACATGCGCTTTTTTGTAGGAGATTGGTAACAAACACTTTTTGCCATTCAATTTACACGGTGTTTCAAGGGAATGTGTTTTTAAATAGAAATCTTTGGAAACGAGCAGTCATGGTGCCTGCATTACTTTGAAAGAGTTTAGTAATGACCTACAAATAATATATTATGTAAATACATACTTATTATTTAACTTTGACGCAATGGACACGTCGTTGTGACATATTCAGCTCCCTGTTTGTAGGCGATCGTAGTAAGTTCTTTAACATTAACACGTACATACATAAGTTAGAAGTGATTAAAAAAAGGTATGCAATTACTCAAAGATGTCTGCCGACATCTGTTCAATCTATTTTTACCGATGATACCTCTAAGGCCCTAAAATTCTTTAGAACCTAGAAAACTTTTCAACTCTTATAATGATGTCACCTAAATAGATCTCGTGAATCCTTGCAGTCCCTGACAAATTTTGTAAAACATTATAAAACTAGTTTTACTTTGCACCAAGATATCCGTAGCTTATACGATCTGAAATGAGACCAATTTCTTTCAAATATTAAAAGTGTTCAAAATTGGTCCCTCCTTATATTGATATTCCTTAAGTTATAGTACTTAGTTAAGTTTCGTAGAAGGGTAATCATTGACAAAGTTGTTTCCCTGAATGCTATGTGTTAGATCGTATGAGAGCGCTAAAAGCGATGACTTTATTTCATCACTATTATTTAACCCGTAACAGTTATTAAACCGCCCTCGAATGTTAGTCCTATTTTTAACAATATTGGTTCATACATGGCAGTAGTAAGTACGAACATGATTACACCGGATTGCTACCAAATTATTACCAACCAGCTGTTTATAACGAGCTATTAAGAATGCTTAATAAAGTAGTAACCTTCTCAAAAGTTCTTACACGGAGATATTTTTCTTAATGATTTTTCTTAATGATTTGCACCTCATTAGTTTCATTTTTCAATAATACTCATATGTATGAACGTACGATGATCATTTTAGAGATCTCAATGATTTCATCCAAAGTAAACGTTACTAAAACAAACGCTAAATCTGCCGTTTATTTAGATCTTGACCGGGCGCCAGACATATTAAGCTGCTAAAAAGGTGCTACAAAAACCCTGTTCATTGTATTTGTGCTAATCACAGTTTCAGTTGAAGTATTTATTTTCATTTTATTGGATTTTACAATTTCATGTTGTTGTTTTTTTTTCTTTTTGTTCTCTTTTTGGTTTCCTTTCAATAAACTGTGTTGATTTTGCAAAATCACTAAAAATTCTAAGAATTCACAAAATGCTCACGACGACGATGATCACACAGAAAAACTGTTGATGATGAGTTGTGAAAATGATTTTAGCAACGATCAAGAAGATCTTTAAGTGTTGCGGCTGAAAACACCCCCCCAACAAGACATGCAATAAACAGAAAATAAGAGAATAAAAAAAATAAACATTACTGAAGGATAATTTTAACTGTCAGAACTGTTGATGATCATGAAGTGTACGATGATGATGCTGCTGATGTTAGTGATTGGCTATTAAGAAAGTCTGTATGTATCAAATACAAATGACCTTGACTGTGGCAATATAAAACGTTTACACTTGAAACTTTAATAACAAGAAAACTCTTTCGATGAAAAATAGAATACAACAACTTATTCCGATACCCTGCCTAAATTTATTATAAAAATTTACATTAAAACAAAATGTTTTTCAAGTTTTTGTAGAAAAAGTGTTAAGAAATTTTGGTTTAAACCATTTATTACATAAATCCCCCATAACCTCGGCTAACGCGTAAAAATAGTCCTCGATATCTGAAAGGAAAGATATCTTAACTATAATAAAAGTTTACTCAATATTCACTAGGGTATCGGTCAAAATAAACAAAAAATAAAATATTAAACAGAAATAAATCGAGATAACTACATACAACTAAATTCAAATATAAATCCACAAAATATATTTTGTATTCTCTCTATGTATAGGTAACTGTGTCTGTAGTTTCAGAAGAAAAAACAAAACTTCAAGTTCCGGCTGACAGGCATTAATTATTTTTTTAAGCTTCAATTTAAGCGCACGACTCTTTAAAGTTTATTTTTATTGTATTTGTGTGTCTGTCTCTCAGACTTGTCAGTTTGTATAAATATTGTTTTATATCAATCGAATGACTGACTGACTGACTGACTGAGTGACTGAGTTTTTGTTATTGTTTCAAGTTGTCACGGGATATACTTACATACATATGTATGTACATATGTATAATAAGTTGTAGATATATAATTTTTATATACATAAACATGTGACTGAGTGTAATGTAACAAATATCTTTTTTAATTTGTATTTTACAAAATTTTTGATAAAAAAATCAAGATTTTTTTATAGTCAATTAATTAAGTGTTATTTTATATATGGTTTTAAAAATGTCTTATCATTTTTTCAAATAAAACAAATTATAGCAGGGCATGATGCCTTTCTGTTATGAATCACTTTTTAAAATATCAGATTACTTCAATTAGGTTTTAAAATATGCCATATTGGCAATTTTTTATTGCGTATTTTCTCAGTTTTACTAAATTTAGAAATTACCCAATAAAATATTTTCAAATTTTGGTAATGAGTATTGTAGGTAATGTAGTTATTTCATACATTACTTGGTAATGACTTCTCGTTATTAATGGCATAAATTATTTTGTTAATATAATTTGTAATCCATTGTCTATAGCGTATGTCCAATAAGGAATTAGTCAGTGTTTCTAACCGTAGTCGATTTTGGAAGTTTTTTCAAAAAATGTTGATATATACATTTGTGCGGAAGCCATTCCAGATAGAATGATAAAATTCCTTTTTAATCGAGCATTGAGTAAGAGAATAAACTAGCAAACATAAAAAACTTTAAAACTAAGAACCTATTTAGTTCTTGTAAGCGAAAATTATAACTATTTTTCTTTTTCACATGAGATTTATAATGGGAAAACTAGACCTTAAATTATCGAGTGAATTATCTTGCAATCCGAGTTCTATATTCGTCCTTTACCAAATCTTTGAAATCTGTGTGGATGTTTTAATTTCTAAGTTCTACGAAATTTCCATTGCGCTCTTCCTCTAAGATCAATACTTTTATGAGTATTTGTTACTCATAACTGAATTTCGTAAGTTAAAATACACAGATTTATCTTTTGAGAGGCATTCCTAGAAAAAATTTGTCCCCGCCTTATATAGGATGACTTATAGACTTAGTTGATCTTATACGAAGCATCTTAGCCAAATGAGTATTCATGAATACCAAGGCTGAAATTGATATTACAATGTGAGCCTTGTCAAGTGTAGAGAGATGATAAGTTTACTTTAAGGCTCATTTACTTGCATTCCCCACCTCTCTTCAAAGATATCATGTTTAAATTCACATCGCCTGCAAATATGGAAGTAGTTGTTGTTGTTGTAGCAACGACACGTGTATAGTCGGTGTGGCTGTGTTGACAATCATTCTTCATTGTATGTTAAACTCAGAGTCGTTCCGGTGCAAGGATTCGATTGTCGTGGGAACGAATATGGAAGTAGTTAGTTAGTCTGTCCCTGGGATCCACTAGTATCCCTAGTCGTTTGTGACTTCTGTTGTGAGGAAATATCATATTTTTTTAAAAAAATAATACTTTGGTGATCACGGATATCTCATTGGTGTTGACAATTTATGAAATTTATAGTTTTTCTTTAGAGAAATTTGTCAATTAGTTTTGACAAACAAGGTTTTAGCTAAGTAATAGGGGTGATGAAAGATGCTAATGTCAAATTCTTTGCTGTTTTTAGTCTAAGATTTTCCTAACAATCTTATTATTGAAATTTGCCAAGATCGACCAATATATATTTTTTTATGTTAAAATTGAAGTTAAAAACATAAAAAGAAGTAAAGGTAAAGGACATTCGTAGATTTGGTTCAAATTTGACTACAGCAAACATTTATAGCATTGGTCCAAATTTGATTAGATTATAACTTTAGTTTTATATTCTTATTAAACAATAGTTATTAAACTTTGAGCTTATATATAAAACAACTGATTGAAGTTCTTCTACCGATTCTTCCACATCTGCTGCTGATCAGTTGGATCACTTATATTGACGTAATACCAACTGGGTAATAATTGCTGACTAATTACAATACTCGCTTACAAGTAAAATGAACACTTGGATTTACTATATCCTTGAATCTTAATCATCATCTACTCCACCACAAAAAGAAAATAGTATTAAAATAGATCATAGCCGCATTTACGTCACAATAAAAAAGATCGTCTCATCCATTTGCCTATTTGCCTTTGGAGTCTTTATGTTCATGTGAACGTTTAACGACTTGTTTCGCGATTATTCTCGTTGTTATTTAAACGATTTTTTCCTCTTCATCTTATTTCATTAAAAATAAAAAAAAATAAAATTATTTCTCTTATTTTAATTTGATTGGCGTGTGACGATGACGGCAACAATGATAATGACAGTAGAGTGTTATTAGTGTGAGTGGTTGTGTTATAGTCGATGGCTGGCGATTTCTGATATTCACGAGTAGTCAAACTGAACACGTACGCCACACATTTGGAATATGTTCATACATATTGATTGATATACGCCGACTGGACTTGTTGTGGATGGAAAATTTGAACTTAAGTTTTTAACATTGAAATTTTATTTATTTGCGATTTTTTGTTTAATTTTTGTTTATATGAATCCTTTATTGAATCTATAATCGTTTTAATTTCCAATAAAGATTTTACTATTTTCTCTGAATGTAGTTTTAAAAATTACCAAAATTCTTTAATTTACAATTGAGTTGTATTTTTAGTTGTATTTGATCATCTTGGCCTGTTTAATAGGGGGTCCCGTGATCAATTTTTTTTTTTGTAGGAATACCTCTCAAACTCTATTTGTTTATTTAAAATATTAATAATTTTGTATTAAATGATCAGCATAACCAAAATCTGAAATATTTATGAACTTAAATTTAATTAGCTTAGATATCAAAAACTATTCACAAATGGATCGAGACATGACGTCAAAGTCGGAGTTTAAATAAAAACACTAAATCCAGTTTTTTTTAATGATAATTAATCCCGTATTTTTGTATTTACCTATTTTAAAAATTATAAAAATAATATTAAAAAAACATTCTTTAAAATTCTACAGGCCGACAAAAAATAAACAAATAAATTTTTTTTTTTTTTAATTTTAATTATTTTGTATTATTTATAAATTGAGAAAAATAAATTAGCATTTACTCCCGTTCAACAAGTCGGTACCAGTATCATTATATTTTGACTAAATGGCTCGCTGGTTGACTGAATAAATTTTGATCTACCTCCCAGCCCGTAGATTTTTGTCGCCTTTTTTTCCGAATTAAAAATAAAAAACTCAAATTTAAATACAAATAAAAACAAAAATATTTGTTTTATTGGATTTATATCGTATTGTGTGTGTGTATGTGGATCAGTCAGTCGGTCGGTCGTCATACATTCAAACAAACAAATCATTTTTTTTTTGGTATTTGAAAGTATGATGAAGATGTATTTAGATTCATTTTATGTGTTTGCGACGTACCAGTGTATCCAGTATACCAGCAAATAAATAAATAAATACCTAATATAAAAATGTATTTTTTGTCAAATGGGTCATTGTACTTCTAAAATAACTGGCAAAATATCGACCTTGCTAGACCTTGAATTCATCTTCAGTTTCGGTTTTATTTTTTTTTAAATAATATAATTTAAATTCATTTGTTTACGGTGTTAATGGGTAAATTTTTGTTGTTGCTGCTGACAAACTGCTGGCGTTTGGAAAAAGTTCTTACAAATCATTAATTCTATATGATATTTAAATTTGTTTAACGTTTTGTTCTAAAATGGCGTCTGGCATATATATTCCATTATTATTTTGTTATTTTTTATGATGGGTTTTTGGGTTTTTTTCTCAGTTAATGATTAGTTTGGAATTTGCCAAATTATAGATTTACATTTTTTGTTAATTTTTTAGTTTGAAATGTATAGTATACGTTACTGAGCGAATACATGTAATTTTTGTATTAATTAATCACGTTTTGTTGTTATTGAATCCCTTTCTGTTATTTGCATACAAATTACACTGAGAAAGTTGATATTGAATGCGACTTTAATATACATTATAAGCAAGTACTTACAGCGCTCGATTACAAATAGGGAGTTAGGTAAGTACTTATTCAGACCACATGCAAATGGGGAGTTAAATAAGTAGGTTTGTTTTTGAGAATAAAAAAATTGTCAACGATGAAACGTTTACTCGGTGTACTATTAGCTATTGAGTTAAAAACAAAGATCGAAGACAATATGTCATAGCTAAAGAGAACTACTTACTCTAACGTATAATTTATACGTCATGACTAGACTCCTTCTAAGTAATGCAGACGGTAAGTAACTTACCAACTAACTAACTAAGTAACTAACTAACTAACCAACTAACTAACCAACTAAAGCACTAACTTACAATTTCAATAACTTACTAACTGTCTTATCTTTTCTAACATCCCAAATTGAGTTCAACTGCAAAGTTTTCATCTGCTAACTCCATGTCAATGTCAATGATCCATGTTTTAGTTTCCATTGCCAAATTTCTTCCCTCATCTACATCGATAACCTTAATTCTGCCTTAAAAACCATACATCTAGTGGACAATCTGAGAAAAATGAAGGTTCTGTTAATAATATCAGGCAAATACCAATATGACTCAACTTCAAGCGCCTTGAATTTCAAAGCCGTATTAGTAGAGTAGAATTTCAGGCACCAGCATCAAACAAAGCTGAAGAATAGAACTCTTAAAGTCCATAATAAAATAATAGATACATTTAAAATTTGTCACAGTGCCAACAATGACTAGCAGATTTTGACTAAAAATTAATAATAAACAATTATAAATATGTAAATAATTTTATGCAAATTTAATATTTTCAGTGTACATATCACTTTTGTTACTGTTATTTGTTTTGTTGTAATCGCTATGACGTTTAACGTTTGAATGGAATTTCACAAAATCTCACCAAAATTACTTCCAATTATAATTTATTATTAGTGTGTTGTAGTTGTTGTTGTCTTACTATTTGCCTTTTGTATCAGATTTTTTTTCACGCTATTTCTATATTTCAAAGAATTTGCTATTTGTCATGATAATTATAATTGTTTTTCTATACAGCTTCAGTGTACAACCACACGCCCTCTGCTCTGTTCCTCACCAGCCCCCTTACAGTCCATAATTACTGCATCTCACATATACATAAATGTGTACATACTATGACAATTTGTAATCAATTCAATTCACAGTATTCCGTACCAGTATCGATCGGGTTTTAATGTTTTATTTGTCAGTCTGTTCGTCTGTCTTTCTGTCAATATGTTTAGTTTTTTTTCGTCTCTGTCATTGCCTGTAGTAACAGACTGTAAATTTAAAAACAAAATAGTGAAAAAACGTTAACTAATAGTTTTGTTTAGTAGCAAGAAAATAATAAAAAAAACTACTACAAAACTTGATTGGAGGCACGCGCTTACAGCTTTTATTGTTGTTTTTATTGTATTTATGTACTTCTCTTATCACCAACAGCACCAGTCAGCCAGCCAGCATGTTGTTTGAGAAGCTATGACGAACTGTGTAGTTGTATTTTAATACTTAAATATATTATAGTTTGAAAACAATAAAAAGTTAATGCTCTAGACCCCCCTCTAAATATCTAATATCTATGTCAAAAAAATGTTGTTTACCGGGAGTTTTTTTCTTAATGGTTTTTTATTTTGTTATTAAATTTTTGTTTTACAAAAACCAGAGTTTTTTTTAAGATTTTTGGAATTTTTTGCGGTTTTTTTGTTTTGTTGTTTAAGGTATGGATTCCACTTTTTAGGAAATAATAAAAAATCACATTAAAAATATAAATAAAATTGCGCACATTTGAGCAAACATTGTTGCTGTATTCAAAAATCGGTTGATGTGTGGAATCCATTTATTTCGGGTTTTGTTTTTTTATTTTGATTTATGTAAAAATTCTGTATTTTTTTAAACAAACTTAAAATAGTTCATTGAATTTATCGGAAATATAGGAAGTATCAACGTGAATCTATTAAAAGTTCTGAGAATTTGTTTTCTCAGCTTTTGTTGCTATTGTTTTGATTTGTTTAATGATGTTGTTAAACTATTTGCTTCTGCTTGTTGTTGTTTAGTTTTCTATTTTTGTATTATTTTTTTATTAATTTATATTTAGTTCTCTAGTTTTATAAATTTCAACAGGTTCTTTTAATTCTCTTAGAGATTGGAATAGTTTATTTAAATATATAAATAATTTAAATCTAAAAGAATATATTTTCGAAAATAGGAAGCAATGATTTGGCGCTTTTTATGTATGTAGATATAAGTTTTAGAAATTTAGAAACAATTTAGAACAATTTAGAAAAGTTTCTAAATTATTGAATTTTAATATCCAGTTTTACTTTTACAAAAGTTAATTTTATAAAAATTTTCGACTTTTTTCAAGAAAACTAAATGTTAAAATTACTAATTACTTATATGTGTTATATGTATATAGCTGTAAATGTATCATTCATTTCTGATTTTAATTCATTTACGAATTGGCTAAATTTTGAATTAATTCCTTTCTCAAAAATAAGAATTGAATGAAATTTGAATTTGCAATTCATTTCCAATTGAAATGAATTTGTTAAATGAATTGCATCTCGTTGCTAATTCAAATGAATTTATCAAATGAATTGAATTAATTCAAATGAATTAGAAAAATGAATTGAATTAATTCAAATGAATTAGAAAAATGAATTAGCGATTCAAACGAATGAAATCAAAAATGAGTTGAAATTAATCAAATTGAAAAGAAGATCTAGGGGGAATAGAAATGGAAATTTCTGCAATCCAAATGATAATATTCTATAAGAAAATTTAAAAGTCCTGTCCTGGATAAGCACCTCATCAAGGTAAACATGGTTTTAGTATATTTCTTAAAGAAGAGCAGATTTTTTTTAAAATGCTCTGAACTACAAAACACTTTTAATATTCGAAAGGCAATTAAAAATTTTTTAAAATTTTGTGAGCCACGGCCATCCATTGAAAAATTTTTTGATAATATTAATGTTATATAAATATTTTTCACATATGAACAATTCTGCATACATATATGAAAAATCAATTCAATTCACATTAGTTGAAAATTAATTTAAATTCAAATGAATTGCAATTCATTTGACAAATTCATTTGAATTTTAAACGAATTGCAATTCATTTGACAAATTTATTTGAGTTGGAAATGAATTGCAATTAATTTTTACCAAATTTATTTGAACTCAAATTTAATTCAATTCATTTTTTATATAAAAAAAATTATTCAAAATTTTCTAATTCAACTCACAAATAATTCATGAAATAATTCAAAAATGAATGATTCATTTACAGCTCTGATCTAGGATAACGCTAATATGGGTCTCTGGACTTAGTAATTGTCAGAGAAACTGTATAGCTGAATAGTGCGATGAGAGGAGAAGATGAAATCCACTGGTATCTCTCCTATAAACTGTAAGTCTCTGGACTGGATCAGATGATTCAGTGAAACCACCTGTCTCAATTCAAGGTCAATTTGGCCTCTATACGATGCTTCCAGGTCAAACTTACTATTAAACATTCGTAGGGAACAGACACGAATTTTGGTATCAGTCATAACGAGACACTGTATTATAGGTAATCACGCCAGAAGAATGGCTCTCGTATATAACGACTACTGTAGAAGTTGTAGGAAGTGAAAACTATAACTTAACTCTCTCTCTCTCTGAAAGCAGAGCTTTGCTGCTCTATCTTGTATGGGTGAGATATCTAGATTATACCTAAATAATATCCTAAACTTTGTGAATCAAACCGACTGGTTTAAATATGAAAGTAGAGAGTAATAATCAAATGTGCTCCTAACACAACGGGCCCTTAAGTAGGGAGAATCCATGTGAGCAACTTATGATTGATTGAATGGGTGCCCTTCTTACCTAAACCTTGGATAGATGAATTTAATATATTATTAATAAACACTATGATATATCTAAGAAGTGGAGTTTTTATCACTCTGCTTAAGAGTTTGATCGTAGTAAAGAACCAAGCAAACCAACTTAACTAATCAAGCCTTTTTTCTTCAACTCACAACTATCTACCACCCTAATAAATTATAATTAAAAAAGGAAAAAACTTGTTAGCAACACTTACTAGAACATTTATAAGTACATCAGATAAATACTATTATAACTTTATAATAAATTAAAAATACATTTTATTTTATTTGTAACACATGTTAAATGATTAAAGACTTATCAAAACAAAACAATTCAATTCACTTAAACTTGAATGAATATTTAATAGAAAAAAAATTTTAAACAAAAAACGAATCCCTTTAATTTCATTAACAAAATAGACCTAATACCAGTTAATAAGTAACTCAATTTAAAAAGTTCACACGTACGTCAACAACATGATAAGACCTTTAAAATCTAAAAATATGATTGATACACATAATGCCACTACTACTACAAGAAAAACAACATGGAAACACCTCTGTCAGCACTTAAGTCCAAAAGTCATTTAAATATATAAAAAAAACTTTTAAATTTAAGAAAACATTTCTGGGAAAGCCCCGGCGTAAGAAACGTGTATAAAATATATTTGTTTTCATGTAAAAAAGTAACATGTAATATTTTTTTAGTTTCACCTATTTTTATAAAGAACGGAAATGTATAAAATATTTTGAAGGTCTAATTAATATCGTTGTCTGAATTAATGAAAATTTATTTAATAAACCACAAGAAATCATTAAAAAAGCCTTCGAAAAACCCTTAATTTTTAAAGTCAAAGTTATGACTTATCAAGTTCTTTAAATATAATCTGATTGTTGATAAATAATAGAATTATTAACTACATATATACTTTCGTGCAATGTGCATAGTTTCAGTTTTCAAGATTTTTTTATTTTTTACACTTTAACTTGTCGCGTGCATGATATTTTTATACTAAAAAAAAAAAAAATGATTAAAACTTTCCACCTGCAGTTGTAGTACTGGAAACACGAATGTTTGTCACCATTTTATTGATATGACTAATTGGTGGAATGTCAGTTATTATTATAATAATGAATTGATTTTTGGAATTTACTCGTACTTTTGCATTTTTATTCATTTTTTGATAAAGAATCGAAATACATATATTGGGGCAAATTTTTTATCAACATTATTAATAATAAAAGCACAAAAAAGTATTGGCGCGTGTTTCATTAAATTCAAGCAATGTTTGACACTAAAGAATGTAACGGATCCTGATATGTAGATATATCGGAGGAAATCTGTTGCAATCAAGAAGTGTTATACAAAGCTTGTTTGGTAATAAAATTGTTATATAGAAAATTAATCAAAAAATCAAGCCGTTTTCAGATGACTTGTTCAGATAGAGAGAGAATGCGTTATGCATCGATCCATACATGTAATAGTATGGACTACAAGGTGAAATTTCACATCCACAAGTTTTTAACAGGAATCCCAACATGTGGCCGAGAATTATTATGAGAGTATTCCAACAAAAACGACTTTCAATTGTAACTACTTACCTAACAACCTTCTACTATATGTATATCGCTTGGGTTAAATAGAAGTAGTTTAATAAGGTCTTATTAATAATGTGTTATATAAATACTTTCTAATTCATTAGTCCTATTATCTGTAAAGTTTTGCAGCTTCTTTATATGTTTTTTTCATTCGATTTACAACGCCTACTTTTACTTTACGCTTACTACTTGTAAGCGTTTGTGGTAAGTACTTGTCTACAATAACAATACCGTGTTAAAATAATGACTTTAAATGCTATTGTGTAAGTAAATTTAAGCATTTTAACCACTTACATATTAATTGAAACTTCACTTCAAATCAATTAGTTGCATTTGCTACAGATTCGCTGTTATGGCTTTTGTCGATTAGATCCGTTTTATATTTCTGATTTAGTGACAAAATTATTGTCTTTTATAAAATTCAAAATGATCCCAATTTTTTGCTTTTGGACGAATTATGCTGCTTGAAAACGGAACTTATAAGGCTCCCGATTATTTTACAATCATCAATTATATTTGGCCTGATCCATCTTTGTCTTCCATGACAACTATCTCTGGCATGCTGAAACCAATGAAACATATACAACAACAAGCATGGTAGAGCAATTAGCGGCATTTCTTTTTAAAATTAAGAAGTAAAACTGTACATGAACCCGGTAGATCCTATTAGAGACTAAGCTTACAATAGGCCCGATTGTGACGTAGTTGTATACTACTTTCAAACTAAAACTTACTTATAGACTAGTATTTTATGTCATGACATTGGAGACAAGTATTTAACACTATCGCTTACAATAGGATGTTAGGTAAGTACTTATTTATGACGGAGAACGTAAGCACTTTACGTTTGACAAACTTGATATATAGATATTTGTATATCATTACTAAACATTTCCTAGGTAATGCAGGCTGTATGAAGTAGTTATTGAAATGTAAGTTCTTGACTAAGTACATGTTATTACCATGTCTTATTAGTTGAGTGAAGACAAAACTGCAAATATAAATTTGATATTTTCATAACTTTTCTTGGTTTTATTGCTTGAATACTCTATAGGAATAAAAACTTTTAAGTTACAAGGCCTTAGGTTCAGAAACAAAAACCAATTAAAATCGAACTTCTCATAAGATTCCGAAAGAAAAAACTATTTAAAATTCTTGCTATAATTTCCAATTTAAAACTGCCTTTAGGGTGTGGCTGAATACTATTTCTTAACTATTTATTTTTTTATGTTTTTTTTCTAAAAATATCACTGAAAATCTTTGCAAATCTTTAATTAATTTTAAATTTATAACTTTTATGTGTTTTTAAATAACACTCGTGCCAGGCATAGAGCGCCTGCTTAACACTCATCATCATTATCGTCATCATCATCAATATCATAAATATCCGCTTAGATATTGCCACAATCCAGTTTGTATGGTATTCGAAATTCGCTACAAACTTTTTGAAAAAAATTCATTATTTATTCATTTCACCAGCAAAATATTTTTGCACAAAACTTTATTTGTTTCATTTCTTTTGAATTTATTTATAAAAACATAAATAACACTTTTTAACTATTTCTTCATCTTTCATTCCTTCTCTTAGTGGTTGTTGTTTTGTTTCGACTCTTAATTTTTTTTGGAATTTCCCAGTACGTTAATTCCAGCAGCCTCTGAACTGGTAACAGATTTTTTTTTATAAACAACGAATATTTCTGCCAAATATTGCTATTGTTGTTGTTCTTAGACGTATATTTCAATAAATATTTATATTTAACAGCTATTTTTTTTCATAATGAATTTGTTTAAATCTTTCTTTCTTTTTATTTTTTTGTTGTTTGTATCTTTGTCACCCGACTATTTGTCTTAAATAGAGAATCATTAAGATCGTGTTTGTGTCTAGACTGTTAAGCTTGTTTAAGTTTTGAAATGTTTGTGTTGTACAGAGTGAACAATATTAATTCCCTCAGAATATTTCATTTACCATAATTTTTTGAAACTATTGCAAATTTTTAACAATTCTCAATGAAAACTTTAATCAATTTCAACTAAATATGTAATAAACTCATTTAATGCTAGAATTAAGTTTATGTAAAACAATACTTAATTATATAGTTATAATACTTAAAACAACAACTCTTAAATAACATTTATCATAAGAAAACTGAATAAAACAATATTGTCAAAAGGCGTACGTGCAAAATGAGCGGCACGTGCCTCAACTAGATTTGCAAAAAAAAAGAGAAAAACATTTAGAAAGAAAATAAAAAACTTAAAAGAAACAATGAAATAAAAAAAAATAGTTCAACTTGAATAAATTCACACACTTCATACGACATCTACACGTACATATACATATATGTATGTATGTATGTATGTATGTATGTATGTATGTATGTATGTATGTATGTATGTTTGTATGTATGTATGTATGTATGTATGTATGTATGTATGTATGTATGTATGTATGTATGTATGTATAAACAAATACCACATACTTATGTACAAAAACTTTCAATAGTACTTCGAATATAAAGTATCATACAAACTTAAAGCGCAATAGTTGGTTTTTATACCCTACACCAATATAAGGAGTGAGATCGAAAAATTCTTAACATACATATATGTTTATAAAAAAGAAACCACTAAACTTACAGCTTTATTTTTTTTTATTTGATTCAAATTATTATTACAATTTACAAAAAAAAAATATATATTTTTATAGTTTCAATCACTAGTGATGAAATTTTGAACCCTTTTCGGAAACCCTTCCATTAACGTTTTTATAGTGCTTTCTGTCACTTTGCTCGAACATGTAGTCCATCTCCGTTTAAAATCTACCACACTTTTGGACACCTTTTTTGTACTCTTCAATTCTCTTTTAACAAGAGCCCAATATCTCTCCACTGGCCTTAGTTTCGGGCAGTTTGGAGGATTTGCCTCTCTTGGTACAAATACCACATTATTGTTCTTGTACCACTCAAGGGCTTGTTTACCATAGTGACAGGATGCCAAGTCAGGCCAAAAATAAGTGGACACATTATGAAGTCTTATGAATGGAAGCAGCCATTTTTGTAAACATTCCTTGATGTAAATTTCGGTATTTTTAGAGCCCGTTGTAACAAATGATTGGCTTATTTGCCGCAACTGCATATTGCTTGCCATACCAAGAACTTTCTGGGAAATTTTGTCTGCTTTTGGGTCCTAAACTTTTCTTCAACATTCCCTCGAGCATCAGCAACATAAAACTTTTGACCTGGAAGTTGCGAAAAATCTGCCAGAACATACGTTTCGTCATCCATTATGCAGCAAGAATATTTTTTTATAAAACTTGACTTCAATTTCCGTGCTCTGTTGTTGGCGTCTAAATTTTTAGCAGCGTTCCTGTCAGGAACTTTTTGAGCCTTGTATGTTTTTAAACCTGCATTAGCTTTAACTTTTCGTACCAAATAGTCCGAGCACTGAGCAAACCGAGCTGCTTTCCTACCGGATGTGTTGGGAGCTCTTTTGAAAATGCGTTCTATTTTTTTGGCTTTAGAAACATCATGTATACCATTCCTTCTACCTGAACCAGGTTTTCTATCAACTGACAAGTTCTCCCGGTACTGTTTAATAACATTGGAAACAGTTTGACGGCAGACCTTTGTATGCTTGGCCAACTTTTTGTAAGACCAAGTTGGGTTTAGTTGAAAATATTTAATAATTTCAGTACGCACTTTTTTCTGGTCACTCATTTTAATCAGATTAACAAAAAAATTAATATAATTGACATTAAACATAATAACTGACATGTTTTTCAAAGGTAACTTGATCAAAAAAAATCAAATAATACTTTGGTTGAAAAATGTAATGAAAAACGTGTGTTAAGAATTTTTCGATCTCACTCCTTAGTGGGTAGGGTATTATTCGTTTGTGCTGATGTTTGTAACATACAAAAATATTGGTCCAATACCCACCTTAAAGTATACAGATCGATTCAGAATCATTTCAACATAAAACTTTCTTTATAAAAAATAAAAATTTTATAAAAAGTAAAAATTTTAAAAATATACTCATGGTGTAGGGTATTATATGGTCGGCCATGCCCGACTATACTTTCCTACTTGTTTATTAATAAATTGAAATAAATAAGTTTTTTTATTTTTATTATCATTCAAGAACGAATTTTTAATAAATTTTTCATGACTGAATAAAGCGCCATTTTTAAAATATACTGTAATGTAAGCTTCGAGTTTCTTTCGGAGGTTTCAAAAATAAAGTTCCAATGAAGGCTAGCCTGTTTCATACTAAATATTGATTATCGTCGAGATAGCACCCCATGAATTTAGATCGACATTTCCTAACTAACATGAAAATAAATTTAACAATGTAGAAACATTTCGTTTACGTCAAACCTATGATGATCAATATAAAACTTCTGTCTAGATAAGACAGATATGTAGTTATTGCTAAAATTCATCGCCTAACTGGAAGCCCTATGAAGCTCAAATGCAAACTCTTATATATTATTAAACATAGCCCCTTTATAGATATCAGATCAGAAACTCTACATTAAAGATCATTTATTCGGCTCGTAGTTCCTCTTAATAAAAACTTTAAACTTGTTTTAAAATCGGTCCAAATTTGGACATATCTCCCATATAAAGCCAAACTAAGGTCATTGCTTTCATATATTAAGTTTCTTACTACTCAGTTAAACTAGGCTTAACTTGTTATTAGATTAAACTCGGAACAAATTTAGGCGGACTTTAACCTATGATTGTGTTTTGCAGTTTTGGATTAAAGTTCAGTTAACTTTGTTAGTATTGCCAACTTTTTTCTCAAAAACATAAACAATGAACAGCTGATTTTTGCAAATAATACTTTTGTAAAATGAAACATTTTGGAAAAATGTTAAATAAACATTTAATAAATAAAACAAATCTGAAAATTGCAATTTATTTAAAATATTAAGTTTTTGTTCTTCCGAAATCATTGTTTTATTGTTTTTGTTAATTGCATTTTCTCACTTATAACTTAAGTTTAATTGGCCAATAACACTCAGTTAAACTAAGATAATAAGTAACGTTACTGTTTACTGAAAAACACAAAACCTATGTTAAACTAGGTTTAAACAAAGAATGTAGATTATCTTTATTTGAAAACCCCGCCCTATAGGTTCGATTATGTATGGCAACTAAACTTCAGATGTGTTGTCAGATTTAAAATAAGAATCTTGAACTATAAATAGTTCAAATTAACAAAAAATTCATTTGATTCGATCATTTAATCTCCCATTTAAAACATAAAATTGAAGTTTGTCTTGGGGCAAGTAAGATCCATTTACACAAATGTTGGTATCCAGATACAATTCAATAAAGATAACTTGATCAAAAATTGACATATAGTATCGATCTTTAGTTGGTTATAACTCTATTTCAAGGCCAACATCCAAAATAATTTCATATCAAGGTAGGTTAGAAAACCTATTGTCACCGATAAATAACTACGCCCTCTCTAGTATGCGGTCCATTAGCCTTAAATGGATTTGAAAACTGGTCAATACAATTGGTGGCTAAATCTTTGTTCATTCCTAAAAAATCCGAAATGAAGAACTATCATTATCACTAGGCATTTGGCGAACGAACTTAGCACGAAGACGCTGCTCTCATAAAGCTTTTACACAGCTTAGCAAACGAAAAGCTGCCTTTTTGCGTGGCAATTATTTTTTTTTCTGAACCTCGATCTGATTGTAATTTTGCACTTCTAATTAACCTAAGTCTTTTTTTGTCTTTAATTCGATCGATAATTTTTAATTTTTTCTTAACATTAACATTATTGTATAAGAAACAAAGATTCCAATAAATATACAAAAAGGATTCGTTGAGCTCATTCCAGCTTACCATTTCGTATATTAAAGTTCACAAATTTGTAGCTGATTTTAAAACGTAGCGAAAAAATGCTCCGAAACGATCCGAATTGTAGCATTATTTTCAGAATTTGCATTACGGTATAATCAACTCAACTTATTTAAAATATTATAGAAATATAGTCACACATTTTCCAATTATTTAATTAACTAATTTATTATTTTCTAAAAACACGCCATTTAAAAAATAAAACATTTATTGTTACTTAGTCCAAGTATGAAATCGTTTGAACTATAAAAAAAATTACTTATCCAATAATCCGCAATTATTTATAAAATTCATGAATATTCAGAACATTTAGTGCATTTGCAGATTATTAACATTAAAGGTGCCGCACTAAATTTTATTGCATTTCTCTTAATGAATATGGATTTTTGTGAAACTCGTGTGAAACCTCTGCCTCTGTTCACTTACAAAAATGTCAAGCCATTTAATGTAAATCAATCGTATGTATAGAATATCAAAAATTTATACTTAAATAATACTTGTAAAAATTAACTAAATCAGAGATGGGAATTTGTTACATTTGGAGTTTATTATGGTTTAAAATGTAAGAAGACTTAAAACTATCAAAACTTTCAAACATATTTTATTGTAAGAAACAAGTTTTAAGTCTAGTAAAATAATTTTAAAATCCCAACTTACAAAACATAATAAAAATTCCTCGAAAATATGATTTCTTTGAACCCTTTATGAAAGTAGAAGTTAGTAGAAGTAAATGTTTTATTTCTATAGAAATACAAAGAAATAACCACAGATTCATTTCCATTTTTATTGTACATAAAAATACATAAAAATCATTTTATTCATGAAACAAACAACAAATTGACAGACGTATAAAGGAAAGTTCTGTGCTGACGCACAAGATCGTTATCAACCGCCGCCTGTCAAGTAAGTTGTTGGTGTGAGGCCGCTCGTGTGCCGCCGCAATGTGATGATGAGCAAGTTAGTGAGTGGCATGTTTATTAATGTATTAGTATGTATCTACATATGTAGTAGATTTTATTTATAATTTATTAGTAGATTACTTCGATCGAGTGATGAGGTTTCCTTTAAATAACTTTTCCATAACAATAATCGCGCGACATACCAGTCATGTGAATGTGATCTATTTATATTCTCAATAATAATAATAATAATAATAATATTATACCGTTTGAGAATAACAATAAATACAGATCATTTAGAACAATATATGAGCTGACAAACACTGACTTCAGTATATAATCGTACATCCGTGTTCAAATCTTTTCAGGGGGTTTTGTTGTTGCATTTACGTCAAAGCTTAAAATTTTGAAATAAAATTGGGTTATATTTTTTTGCTTCGGAGTACAGTAGTACTTAGGTTTTGCGGTGAAATTATTTTTATTTTTGTTAGACAGATATGAACATATTTTTAAATAACAAACCAGACATTTTTTATCGCTTCGACATTGTTAAAATCACCCCACTTTAAGAAAAAAAGGTGTGTCAAAAACAGACAGTTTTGAAAACATACGACATGACAAGGTCAGACAAAAAATTCTAGAAAATTTTAACATTATTTTTGAGTTTCGGATTGGTTTATTTGTTATTCATCATGAAAACATTCATTCTTAATCGATTGAAAAGTGCATGGAACTACTAAGAACTACAGACACTTGGGATTTTAGTCTACGTTGAAGTATATAATCTAATCCAACCGCGGAATCAGCTCGAACCTGTAGGGGGAGGGCGGTTTTTATCGTTAGTTTGGGTTTTGTAAATTTTGTTTTATAATATTTTATAATCATTTTTTCTTTTCCCCATTTTTATATTTTGTATGAAAAATTTTCGGGGATTGGGGGGAAATTTTCCTTTCCCCTATGGATCCACGCCCGGTCTAATCTATAGTGTAGTCTATAGTCTAGTCTATATGTTTAAGTAGTCTATATTCTCGACTATGTTCCAGTCCATAGTCTATAGCACTGAACACTAAGAAGTGAAACGCTGTCATTTTTTACATAAACAACTTTAAATCCGATTTTTTTGCAACTATGTTGGCTTGAGAATTCTACTAATACATTCTTAGAGTTAGGAACCGATTGACAGTAGACTTAGGTACTTTTTGACAGCGTTTCACTTCTTATTTATTCTTTGGTTTATAGTTTATCTATATTATAGTCTACAATCTAGTGCACATGGTCTATAGTCTAGTCTATAATCTAATCCATAGTCTAGTATATAATCTAGTCTAGAGTCTAGTCTATAGCCTAGTGTATAATCTAGTCTATTCTATAATGTAGTATATAGGTTAGCCTTTAGTCTAGTCTAATATATTGTCAAGTCTATAGTCTAGTCCATAGTCTAGTCTGTAGTCAAGTCTATAGTCTAGTCTATAGTCTAGTTTATAGTCTAGCTGTAGTAGCGACTTCTAAAAGGAATAAAATATGTCAAACTGTTCGAACACTGAGCTGTAATATCGGAGAGAATCGGAGAGAATGATACAATTTTTCAAAAAAATTTGAATAAAATAAAAATTTTTATAATAATAAATTCGCTGAATCACCTTCTTACGATGGGTAAAAAAAAACAAAATATAATAAATCGGTTAAAAGGTTTGAGGCAGAATGTATGAAAATCGTAGGATTGTGAAAAGAAATTTCAATGTTCGTATTGAACAACTTATGGTGAACTCAGTTGAAGATCCACAGGAAAACTCACCCTTCTCTGTAAAATGTATCAGTAACTTACTTCTCTTATCACTTTTTACAAAAAAAAATAAAGAATATGTAATCTACAAATGAAAAATTATTAATAAATAATAAACAAAAAAATTTCACCACAAAAACCTTTTATTAAATAAGTAAACATCCGTTTTGAAATATTTCCACGGCGGGGGGACAATACTTTCTTTACACACGTCATACATCACGTAGGCCCACCAAATGCATGATACGACGAAAAATGATATGGATTGAATCTTTCATTATTTCTACTTGTTTTTTTTTTACTTAAATTGTTTTTGTTTTATAATTATATTTATATTATTAATATTATTTTCTTTATTTGAACTTTGGATTATGGTTTTACGCGCCAAGCACGAATATGATGACTGTGAATTATCTGTCCACACTGGCCTCAACACAATCAAAATTAAATGGGAACAATCGATGGTCAGCCAAAGAAAAATATTAAATGCAAACATACATACATACATACAAAATGCATCATATTGTCATTAATTATTAAATTAAATATTACTAAGCTTAAATTAATATTAAAGAACACAAATTCACTTGAAGAGCGCTTTTATCGGTGCGTGTTTTGTAAAAATAAATATGATTGATTTTTTTTTTATAAATTTTGCAAAATTTAAACTTAAAATTAATAATATTTTCGTCATTAAATTGCCGTCAATGGTCGTTGTTGTTTCTTGTTTTTCTGTTGATTCAAAATATGTTACACCTCATGGGTCTCTTATCGAAATTGTACTCACACTACTACTGAAAATGCAATGTTATCACAATATAGTTTGTTAATTTAGGAAATTTCCAAAGTCAAATGAATTTTTGTCGAAAACAGTTATTTTTTAGGTTTGTACATATAGATAGTGAAAACAAACTTATTTTGAAAAAATTGAACTTTTAATTTTATGTATCTAATCGTAATATGATACCTTTTTATCGAAACAAACAACTTCTTTTCAAGTTGCTCCAAATTTTAATAATATATATCTAGTTTACCTAATATTTTTCTAACTGTAACGAGCACCCGAAATATGTATATGACTGCTCAGTTTTCTGTTCTACCCCAGGAGGGTCTAACTTAAATACAAGTTTAATACTAATCTTCTGCAACAGTCTGTATTTCTTCTAATAAAGAATGACACATGCATACAGCCCTTAAAACTAATAAGGTTAGGTTGATAGGAGGATATATACTACATTAAATCCGAAGAAATACACCTAGACCACAATCGGGCCTGTTGTGCTCTAATTGTCATGAAAAAAGGAACTGAATGAATTATTTTTCAGTGTTCTGTAGCTCAGTTCTTTGAACGTGATTCCTAAAAATCTTCCAATCAGTGTTAGTCATTAATGTTATTTCCGGAATATCATCACTTCCAAGATTCTTAAATTTAACTTCGACGAATACCTGGCAGTGGCAAAGAAAGTACTCCAGAGTTTCACTGTCCTTTTCACATGCTCTACATACGTCTGAATTCGCATGTCCAATTTGCATAGATGTGGTCGTTATCCTGTGTGTCCACTCAAAAATACTGTCATACTAACTTCAAAATTGCTAATTTTGGAGATTTTTCGTCTTGCTCTCATCATGGTCACCCCACAGGCCATTCGTGGTTCTACCCACTATTTTATTAGGCCTTATGGGATTCTTTCACCCATATTTTAGTTCAGAATTTGTTGCGTCGATGGTTTTGCTTTTGTTTCGTTACCGAATATTCCCGAGTGCGCTGGTACCCATATGATATCCTATCTCTGAGAGAGTATTCAGATAAGGCTTTCTTCAATCCAATACGGTCTTAGATTTAGTTCTATCACCTGATATCGCCCTAATTGCATTCTGCCTGTTGGTAAATGTATTAAGCGCCAATTTATGCATTCCGTTATTGCTCGTACTTCTGCCTGGAAGGTTGTGTTATGATTTGGTGAACGATGGTATATTTCTGCTTTTGGATCTTCCAGCCCCACTTTATCCCTCAATTTAGAGACATCCGTGTAACAACGGATTCCAACTTGAAACGTATAAAGATCAGGTTGCGTTGAAGGTTGCGAGGCTAATTTCCTTTATATCAGTAAATTACTTCACGTCCAACTTTAAGTTACTTGAGAGTTACTTCACATCTAACATTAAACTAAATAAGATTTTCTTTCATAGATTTCTCACGGCTAGATGCTGGATCTAGTATTATACAATACCACATCTAACCCATGTTCCATATATGCTATCCAATAGTCCGCAACGACTATTTTTCTAGTACCTCCCTTAATAATCTTAATAATACGACAACTTTTTAAAATAACTTTCAATATATCGCAAGCTTTTGATGTTTAATTTTTTAAAATTTTCTAACAAAAAAAAATATTTTACCCTATAACAAAACTATACTTTTCGAAAGTCTGGCTATGTAAGAGATTTTTTCAGCTTGTCAATCACAATGTCTTTAAGAATAAAGGAAAAAGTATAACTACAAAGATCTAATAAGCCCGCTGTGAAGATTTAGGGAAATATTTATTGGATTTCGGCTTCTTAAAATTAAAACTTCCGAAATCAAAAAGTTTCCAAACTAAATAACAAAAATATCTAAAAAAGATCTAATATCAATACTTTGCTTAGTTCCTGCTACATGATAGACCTTCGGTATAGACCTTCAAATGTTTTGTGTATTATAAAACAATCAAAGGTCTATATAAAAAGTCAAAAGTCATAAAAAATACAATTAATTTCGAATTGTGTAAGTAAGTTACTAACTTATCAATATGATTAAGAGTCGAACATTTAGATAAGGAGGACGACTGTCATGACTCTAATCAATATATATTAAGTAAACAATGTTTATTTTCGAACTAAACCCTTATCAATTTGACCCTCTTTCATAATGCAATTGCGGACTAAATACTACTTTGTAATATTACGAGGACAGAACACCGGTAAAATAAATAAAGTCGTACTAGATAGTACTATATTTATATATAAAAATATAGTATATATGCATAGTACATTGCTTTTGAGGTTGACAAATTCACTGATACCGAAGGCAAAAAATGAAAATATGGAATTTTTTTAGAAAGGTTTCAGTTAAATGTAAAAATCATATGAAAATAAAAAAAATAAAATTATAAACAATTACACACATGTTTGAAAATATGATAAATAATAAAAAATAAGTGTATACGTGAGCATTTAAAGAACACTGAAACGTTTTTTCCACCTCCTTCTGATAAAATGTTCATATAATAACAATAAAACCAAAAAAAAAACACAGAACACGAGATTTAAAAACAAATTCAAAACAAGTAGTTGAAAACAAATATCGGAGTAACCACGAGTTTCAGTTACTTTTCTTATCTGTAATTTTATTATATTAAAAAATATATATAATTGTTGTAGTTGTTGCTGTTTGTTTGCTTAATAAGTATTTTCTACATGTACGAACTGATAACCGGCCAATTTCAACCAACCAAACAAACATATAGCGACATCGTATTTAACACTTGTTCCATGCACGCTTTTTATACGTTAACCATTATTATACCACAACACTAACAAAAAGTGGGCCTTGGCAATCGATTGTTGGGCTGATAAAGTTTTTAACCCCATACACATGAAAACACCAGTAGCACCCTGCCATCATCAACAATATCACCATCATGACACCAGTCCGTAATCATTGTGGATGGAGGATTAAATTGTTACTTGATTTGTTGCATGTACTTTTTATGAAGTGTTTATTTTTGGATTTTAATAATAATGTGTTGTGAACTGATATCATAAAGTATTTTTAGCAAATCTATTTCGAGATATGTTTTGGTGAAGATTTAATAGAGGTTTAATGGAAAGGGCACTTGCCAATCAAATCTGGACTTTCAATCTTGGTTTTTAAACACTTTTAAATATGTTTTTATTATAAATAATATTTTTGTGTAACCATTTAACTACTACCTTATAGTTTGATAAACAGACAAGGTCATTTATGTGTATAAACAAGTAAACATGGAAGACCATTCAATTATATTGTATCGATGAATATTACAAAACATATCTTGAGCAAAACTTCAGTGGTGTACTATTAAATCATAATTTGCACTGAAATAATCGGGAATAGAAATCCTATATAAGAGGTACTCAACTATTAGATATATATAAATGCTTATAAGAACATCAAAGTATTAGTTTAACACATCTTTAGAATTGAAAAGAAAGTAATTTTCATAGTCCACAGCGGGTTTTGTAAATGATTTATATTATTCCATATAACTATTATCTTATTAAATTATCTAGATCGGTTTCAATAGTACGATAAATAAGGATTTATTAGAATGAAGTACAAATCAGATAAATGTGATCAGATAAGCAACGATATTATAGTGATGTAGCCCTTCTAAGGATCCACAACGGACTTATTTTTATTATAATATATAACTTTTTTCTATTGAATCATCCAAATCGGTTACAATAGGTACAGATTTATTATAATCAAGTACGAAATTCTTGATTGAAGTGAAAAATATTTAAATCAAGTACAATTCGCGATATAAATAGAAGATCAAAGTAATCTCAGCGGGTACTAGTTTAGTGGAGTTTTTCACGATATTGAAGTAATCCAAATTCGTATTTAAATTAATCTAAAAATGAGATTGAATTTATAATAAATATGCCTCAGGTATTTTAAAATTGATTTAATCCTAAATTTCTTGAATTCATCCTAAAGAATCTCTGAGATGAATTTTTATTACTGACTGATAAGCTAAAGATACAATTCGATACTTTCAAGAAATGAAATTCGATTACAAGAGTTAGCAAGTTAGCGACATCGACAATATATGTTAGATTTAAAGACACTCGGACCTTCGTTTAGACTCTTTTGTTTCTATAGACTAGTCCTATTGTATTACTCTTTTTTCGCAGAACATTTACATGTTATATAATCGAACCAGTATTAGCCCTGATTCGTTAGAAAGTCGAACTTAGATACTTCGTTAATGTGTAATCGTAAAATATCTCATATTCGTCATTATTGTTTACTTGTGAAACATATAGATTTTGAATATATTGATCATTAGGTATTCATAACTGATCATATATTCATATCCGATAGGGAAATTATGATGTAAAGTTGTACATATGAGCTAGGGCTCTATAAAACGTTTTATTGTAAAAAGTCAAAAAGTTGAAGACGATTTTTTTGTTTTAACAAAGTCGATAAGCTGACGATATTGTAAGAAAAAAGTCGAAGAAGACGTTTTTGCACACAAAAATACAAAAAACTACACCCCAATATGTGCATATGTTACTTCAGAACCTAGAATCGTTCTATTATCAGTTAACATTAAGTCTGAAACTGTGAGAGTTAACTCGCTTGTCAAAAGTGTACGTGTTTATGAAAAATTATAAACACTTTGGTGTCAATTTGGCACCAGGCGTGTATAACTTGTTTTTCCCTCTGTGTAGTTATTTTCATATCGAGTTGGGCAGTAAAAAAAGCAGATTTATTTCATATACATTTTTTTGAAATTTAAAATAACACCTTAGTTACCTTATCTCTGATATAACACTTTAATTACACGGCCTAAATCTTTTAAGATAACATTTCCGTTGTTATAAAAGTTTTATTAAAATCTGTCCGCTATTAAAATTTAAAAATTTTCAAACTTCTCTTAAAAAACAACAGTAAAAACATTTTATTAGATAAAAAGGCCTTCATCTTCAAATTTTGAAATTTAACATTTTGAAATAATTAAATCAAATTTTCGATGTTAAAAATACCATAATAAAGCAATTTTCGAAAAAATGGCACAAATAATTAAACATTTTTGAAAGTTTCGTTAAACAACCTTGAGCTAAGTTAAATTATTATTATTTAAATTATTATTTAAAAAACATTTTATGAAATTTTCTCCTCTAAACAATTATTTTGCAGCTGCAGGGAAAAAACAAAATGGTTGTTTAAAATCACATTTTCAAATTGAAAACGTAATATTTTTTGTATCACCTGCTACATTAATTATTTGTAAAATTAATATGTTAAGGGCGTTTACGAAAAATCAAAATAATTTTACAAGTATGTACGATCAAAACTTAAACTTGTAACGGCAGCATCAGATTAAAATTTTACTTATAAAATATGGAGCATTATAAATTTTTCTTTTTTGGGATCAGGTTTACTTGCATCTTGCACATTTACATTATACAACAACATATTTTTATGGTAATTTAAGTATTGACCAATCGCAGCAGGCTGCTGCTGAAGTTATTGACTGACTACAAGCAACTTTTTTATAATGTTCGAAAAGCAACATTAAACTACCGTGAAGAAGTATGTAATGTATTTTATGGTCTGATATGAAACAAAACAAAAAACACCTTAAATTTCATTTTTATTATTATTTATTCATTTATGTATTGCTTTATTGATTTAACTACCATATTTTACATATTTACATACATAAATAAATATTTTGTACATAAAACAACAACATAATGAAATTTATTCAGTTTCATTTTTTTATTTGAGAACTCACACGTTGCATTATTTACTTTTATTTTACACGCATCCTTCCTTCTTATGTCCATAATGATTGTCTTCGATATTGAACATGAACATCTCTATCCACTCAATTTTCATTCATTCGGTAGACACACGCTTTAATGAAGGTAAAGTTAAACATTGAAAAGTAAATAACAACGAATCTTTAGATTCGTCCTAAACAAATATAAAATATTCGGAAAAAAGTAATACTATATATTCACTGTACCTCAATCTGATTTATAGACATTATTCATATGTCCATAATAATTATATACTACATATGTATGTGCACATGTATCCGAATGATATTTCTTTGTTTCAAAACTATGACTGGATTACTTCTTGACGTTAATAGTTTACACTGAGAGAAAGAATTGTATAATTTTAAGCGATTTTACATGTCAATATCTGATCAGTTTAATTCAAACACTTTGAGGTTTGATGTTTATATTTACATTGAATTAAATGCTAATAACAATTCAAGCTAATTTCAGATTGTCTGTTCTGAAGTAAATCCTACCCCTAGAGGGTTTCTGCAACGAAAAACAATTCCAAATCTTTAATGGGTTTTCCAAAATGTGGCTCAAGCTATACTTCTAAATCCAACATGTGACCATGACACAATATTAGGATTACATTCATATATTCTGGGCGCTTGCCGGCCAATGCACGCATGATATGCTTTGAATATAAGTTCTCTTTCCTAAGCGAATCGTATTTCGGGGAGAACGTTTGCATCGATCAAACCAAATAGTAGTAGGACGGCGGAAGCAAAACTTCCAAATGTCTAAAAGGTTTTCCAACATGTGACCGTTCTCATGATGGAATATTGAGCTTATTTGCCATTCGAATCAGATGAATTAGTTATAGGTCATATTTAATCCGCTCATGACTGTCCTAGGCGATCTCTTAGTCTTGCAAATACAGAGCGGCTTCAATGTCAATTCGACAGGTTGGCGGGGCTCTTACGATTCGGCTTATCATAATTGATCGATTCATCTTTCATCACATGTATTCTCTTTTATATCATTTAAATAGTATTTCGGTCATATATCAACTTCTGTAAAGCATATCGGATTCAGTTCCCAACTTCCTTGGTTTTAAGAAACGTTATGTACGTTACTGCTTGATAAGCTCCCTGTGATTTTGAAACCAATGTTTAGTTTGGCAATAATCATTATGAAGTAATGCCTCCAATTCTTGGACTTCATATTATGTTGACTGCCTAGGGCGATCTTTGACTTCTGTACGTTGAGAACAATGAAAATCTTCAACCAAAAGCTTTACTGAGCAATCGATGAACTTCAGCGTCATCTTTTTCCATCTAAAGAACGACTACAAGTCCAATTCACACTTTTTCTCAGTGTATTCATACAATTGCTACTATGAATATACAATCGTACATATATATCTATGTACATGCAATTCTAGATTAATGTCTGTTGTTAAGACTTCTTCGTTTTTTTTTTTTCAATAATTCCTTTGTTTTCTTTAACTTTTTTATTTAAATTCTAATACAAACACAGACGAGTTTATTTGTTTTAAATCAAAAGACGGTTTTTTTAAATTGATTTAACAACAAACGTGGTTATTTTCTCAATGAAATGTTTGTTTTCATCTTTAATCATGACTGATAGAATGAGTGACTGAGTAATGTTTGTATTTAAAAACATTATGATCGACATGAATATAACAAAAAAACAGAGCAATATAAAAAAGGAGTATAATCTTTAAAAATGGAAAAAAAAATCGAGAATTTTCTGCTATATCATTATGATGTCATTAAAATCTTCCCCCTAAGGCGATCGAAGATGACAAACGATTTTATTAAAAAAGTACGTTATATGTTCTTTAATAATTAATTATATTTTAATTACGCCTTTGTTTACAAAATATGTATTTTACCCAAAGGCTTTAAATTTAATAATTTTTTGGTTCTAGCAATATTATAGAATGAAATAAATCGATTGTAATTAAAAACGAGTAAACTGCAACATTAGCTAATCCTTGTTTTTTTAAATTATTTGAAAATTTCTTATATTTTTTTCTTTATTTTGTTTAATTGAAATATACTTTGTTCATAAGTTTTCCAAAATGGTAAAAGAAAAAGTTGTTTTACAAATATAATTCAAATTTATCCTCTGAGGAAATCGGTTTTATTTTACAAAACAAAAATATAATTAAACTTTTCAATTCAAAATAAATAATAGAGTAAATAGTTTGTTTAAAGCGATAATGTGAGTACTTGGTAACACGAAAAAATCTTATTATGTACGTGACAAAAATGTACCCTTAAAAAACTAACTTTGATTAATAATATTTTGATAAGGTATTCAGAATAAAATCCTCTACTTTCTTCTCTAGATTTAAGTAGATTTTATACAAAATTTCAAATACAAAATTCTTAATATAAAGTGAAATTTAGCTCCCATGAGTTTAGTTTCTTGGTGGAACTAAAATTTACAAAGACAGTTTTTCTTTTTTGTATTCCTTATACCAAGGCGAATGGACTATAACTTGAAGTCATTTCATTTTGCGGCGAATTTATGAAATTTTTTATATATGTAGTTTGACAGCGTCGATTTTGAGAGATAATTTTTTATATGGACTTTGACAGCTTTGGGCTAAATTTCCATGGACAAAAAACAAACAATCAGCTGTTTAAATGACTTCACCTTATTAGTTTCGCCATGCCTTATACCAACTGATAATACGCCTTTGTAGTATTGTTGTTGCTGAGGTTAACAGCCCTAGGTGGAATAATTCGGGTCGAGAAGCGGAATGTAGTACATGGAGCTTGCCCACCGCCCATAGTAGCAAGATTAGCTATAGCACAATTTAAATCGGGAGGGAGCAATAAGTTTAATGCCTACTGGTTACAAACGAATGTCCGACATGTGGCAAATGTCCTTATGACACCCAGCACATATTCAACTACCCAGACAACCCTACATAACTTTGTTCAGTGGAATTACAGACACACCCAGTTGAAGTAGGACCATTTCAGGCCTGGACATTGATGTAGACCCTCACATGATTATTGTATAGTTTGAGATATGAGGTCATCAATTAGTAAGTTAGTTAGTTGGTTAGCTTGTTAGTTAGTTACTAAGTTAGTTAGTTAGTTAGTTAAATGCTTTCATTGGCAAACATCTTATAATGTATATAAATCAACCCAAATTTTGCAAATATTTCAAATTTTATAAAAGTATAACATGAAAGCGTTAACTGCTGTTAATTAGGAAAGGAAAATTTTTGTTTAAAATAATGCCAGTAAAATAGAGAGTTAAATTTGAAATGAAAACAAGTGAGTAATTTGTTTTATTATTTGATTATTATAATTGTACTTAGTAACACAGTGCCAGACAGTTATTCTAATTATTGTGTGCGATATGTGTCTGCAATATTAGACATTCAAACAAACAATCTTGTACGTGCAAAAAATAATCGCCCCCCTTTGGTCTTTTTTCAGATAACATTTGGAACAAATATAATGGAACTCGACTCGACAAAGAAAACTTAAATATGGAAATCGTATTAATGGAATATTACGAAAATATCAATTAATTACATTTATAAAGAAGTATTAACATTAACACATATCTTTTTACATTTGTAACAATTATCTTAAGTGATGTCGTTTAATACATAGCAAGTAGTTTTAAGAAAAAATAAAATAAACTAATAAAACTAAATATGTATTTAAAAATAAATAATAAACGTATGAGTTATTTAATTAATTGTTTTCTGAATGCAATAATAAATTGTAGTACTTAGTAACACGAAACCAGTCATAATTTAATAGATATAATAAATTATCTAAATCTATACATTTGTATATAATTTATCTATATAATAATAAAATAAAAAAATTATATTCTTTTATAAATTTTTTTCCTTATGGAATTTTTTTTTTTTTTCTGGCATCATGCACATGGCAAACAAAACAACATTCATCATAGATTGTATTTGTTTGTTTGCTTGTGTATTTAATATTATATTACTTATTTTACGAGTTTATTTATTTGTAAAACCTTTAAATATAAAAGTTTCCGAAAACAAAAATGCAAACAAACAAACAAACAAATAAGCCAGCCATCCGTCCATCCATCCATCCCAACCCAGCAAACAGCAATGAATGAATGAACAAATAATTAAATAACAAGTACATTATAAATGTATTTCCAAATATTGAAATGCGTCAAGTGATAGCTAGCGGTTATTTTCCATTTCATACTTTATAGACTTAGGCTCGTTCGCTTATCAGTTTTGTACACATTTATATTATTGTTATAATTATTATTGTTATTAACGCCACTAACAGCAGCAGCAATAGCAACAACACCAGCAAAAACATTAACATCAGTTGTAGATTTTTACACTATCACTCCAAATCCAACCAAACATACAGACACATATGGATATACAAACAAACTTTTGTGCATATTTAGAATATTAATAAACCTGCATACAAAACGTAGATGAGAAAGAAGCTACGGAATTGGAATTAAAATTGTTCTTAAATAGAAATAGAACTTAAGTAAATATTGCATAAGTCAGATCTCACTTTAGAAATCTAAAACTAATTCATCGAATTTTTTCGCGAAATCTTAGCATAAACCCATGGGACTGAATTGATAGATCCGTGTTTATTATAGTACTTTTATTATGAATACTTTTTATTAGTTTTTGATAAGCCGAGAATATATAACATGGACATAGACATCAATTGTAGATTTAAAATCTTCTTTAAATCTCATCGACAAAATTATTCCGGGTAATCCAGTTATGGATTAAGTACAAATAAGACTTATGTAAATCCATTCATGTTGCTTAGAAAAGTAGACTTTTTGAATATCATCTGAACTTTGTTCCGGTACAATGGTCCTAAGAAAGATCATTAAAACGTGTTTTTATACTTCTAGATGAGACTTTGAAATCTTTAATATATTGTTTTTTGCTCTAAAGATAAAGATTATAATCAAAAATGTCTGAGTTGACTCTTGAATTTTCAGCCAGATCATAAAGATCTTTCAGTATAAAGTTCTAATACCAGGACATTGTCGATATTTATGGTCTTTGGTCTTTTCTCATAAATATTCGTATTGAGCCCAAAGCTCTACTTCACGGTGTTCGATCACTTATTTATTTCGATCCATTCTATGCAATAGGGAATCCGTTTTTAGACTAGTAGGATTCTGTCGATTTAAACTCGATCGTAAAAATATTTGCAAGCAACTTTCCGAGTTACTCAATTCCCTAATACCAATCAAACTCAAATCAAGTCCCATTGGGAGTTAATTGAATCCTTTGCGTTCATAAATCAAACATATTTTCATCTACAATCTTGATGTCTAAAAAAGTACAATTCTTAATGTCATTGGAACAATCTGCAAAAGAAAAAGTGACATCTCTGATGCCAACAAAAATAATTGAAAAAAACCCCATAAAAAAACATTATTCTTCTCACAATCTTAACATCATTTGCATGGCTAGACAGACAATTAATACTACATATTAGAAAACTGATATCGCAAGCTATTTAAAACAATCAGCTGTAGAGCTTTTAGAGTACATGTGCAAGTACTCGTACTCATACTCATCGCAGCTGATATTCATGTCTTCTACACAAACATCATCACATCATTATAAACGCATTAGAATTAGGATTCGTTTAAAATAATATTCAAGTAAAACGCCAATATTCAGATCTACAGACAGAATGACAATAGCAAATGAAAAATACTTATTTATACGAATAAATAAATAAACAACAAATAAACACATGATTATTAATTCTAAGAATGTTCTAAATTTATTAAAAAGCACGCGACCTTCAGTAAAGGTAGTGCTAGCTGTTCACGTGAAACAAACGCGATATTTGTTTTTTGTGTTTTTTGTACATGATTTCCTCTGATATCAGCAGCAGAGAAGAGGTAAATTGTACTATTTTAATGTATAAAGCGTTATCAGTGAGAGTGAAACGGGGGGGACAACACAGGGTGTTAAGAAATAAAATATAAAAACAACAACAATTATCACTTATGCATGTATGTTCACAGACTAAATAACTCGAAAGCAAATGTATTAGATGACAGTTTTTATTGGTTTGTTTTTTTACTTTTATTTTTCTTCTCAAGTAAACAATATAGACGTCAAGGAAATTAGGGAGTGTTCGAGTGTTAAAGTCTAAGATCGAGAGAGGGATAGAGTTGCGAGAGAAGTAGTAGTACAATGATAATCATAATTCTGTGACTTTTCTCTATTTATGGTTACTAAGCAAATATTGCTGCAAGAAAATAATAACAAACAAAAACAATTCTACTAGAAGTACGAAGTACAATTTTAATATTTTATGGAATAGAAAAAGAGAGGAAAAAAAATAGATTTCATTTGGCCCAGTCTTTGTTGGTATTTCTACTGTTTATGCGTATGAAACTGTTAGTTGTTGACAATATCGTTTGTAGCTTGTTTTCTTTAGTAACGTAATCTCTGTTGTTTGTCCGCACTGCAAAAAAAAACCCAATTGAAAACACGTGCTACTCGCCTGTCTTTCCAACCGCCTGTTGGTAACTTGACTTTATGTGGAGTAGTTTTTATTTATAATATTTACGCTATTTAATATAATAGATTGGGTTCACCAAGTACAAATAAATAGATATGGATAGTTAGTCTATTTATAGAGTCTTAGAAGTCATGAGTTGTGCTTTTTGTGAAAAACAACTAAAGGAAAAACACGCAAAAGTTTTTACAATGTTTAAGAACTATTGGTGTAGAGTTGATTTTGAAAATTAAGAAAAAAATTATTAAAATATGTCAAATTGCATTACGTCTTTTATTAAACCAACGATTCTTAAATAGTGGATCTATGATAATATAACTATACCATGCCAAGTTTTAGCCTAGCCTCTATCGAGCCTATTCTGCGCTCCTCAACTAGTGCCAATCCTACCACCTCCAGTCTACCAGACTAAGAACTATATTTGATCGTAACATTATATTATCGATGAACAATTAAGGACTTAAAGCTTGTGTACAATGTAGCAAAATACATCCTCATATTTAACTGTCTAAGCAAACTCAACCACATGTATTTAATATAATAATTGAAATATTTTTTGGAACCACGATGTTGTAAACACTTCTTTTGAAGTCTGTGAAGCAATAATTTTGCAAAACTTGGGTAATTGTATAATTTAGTAGTTCGAAAGATACATTAAAGTAGGCGATCAAAGATAACACTGTGAAAAGTGAGACTCTTTTCAAAAACTTAATTCAACCAATAAAATACTAACAGGAAAATGTATTCCTACAAAATATCGAACAATTATAATATTATTGTTAGTAAGTTTTACATAAAACGATCGTGTTCAAGCTACCTATTGTAGTGTGCACTAGTGTTTAGAGAAATATTTTGAAGATCGTAAAGGGAAATATGCCGAAATAGTATATAATATATAACTATAAAACTTTATTAAGTTGGGGTGATTTAGATGAATGAATCAGGATAGTTCTTTATGGTTCTGCACAAAGTTTTTCTAATATAATAGATTTAAAAGGAATTCAGTATCTTTGGCGATTAGAAAAAGAAACAATTTGCAATAAAACTTTTTATAAGCCTTCAGATTTCCCATAAAATATCTGCAGTTAATCAACTTTTACAATTTATATGACACAAATTTACTTCACTCAAGAAATTAAGTTAACAGAAATTGTAACCCCAAATAAAAAGTAAATAAATAAATAACTTGCACTAATTCATGATAATTGTTATAATTTCTCATGTAATGCATTTAAAATCATTTTTATGTTCAAATTGTATAATTATGTCTTAATCGTTGCCTTTTAAGTTTCTCAAATATTTCTTCATTGGCTAAAAAATTTGTGATCATTTCGTTGAAGCTTGAGTAAATGTGTGTATTTATTGCTCTTAATTTTTTTTTAAGTTTTTTTTTTGGTAAACGATCTCCAGCTGCTTCTGTTGGAGCCGCCGCCATAAAGAATTAGTTACTTTTACGCACAGACAGTGTGTGGTCGCCATTGATTTTGAAAAACTAACAATTGGAGCCGTGATTGTTGATTTAAACTTTGTTTAAATGAGTGAGTGCGTGTGTGTGTGTGTGTGTTTGGGTATATTGTGTGAGGCGACCGCCAACAGTCTGTTGCCGCTAGCTGAAACCAAAGACAAAAACAACAAAAAAATTACCCAATCATCACCACAAACAGAGCACCGCCACACAAACTGTTTTCATCTGCTGCTGCAGCAGTTCTTCTTCCTTAAGACAAGAACCACATTCAATTACTATAATTTGCTTGATTCAGTCAGGGCTACTGATTGAATTTCAAATTGCTCAATTTTACTTGAACACACATAAAACACACAAAATTTATTCCTCCTCTGACTTCTTGCCGTCCTGCCCACCATACAACCTTTTCCTTCCTTTCTACCAGCTAACTTGCCAACCAAACATCATCCCATCCTTTCCCTATATTTGTATGAATAATATTTTAGCGATATTTCTGTGATAACCACACGCATATCCAGCGTGTTGGCTGCTTTATCCCGTTGCCATTGTTTCTGATGAATTGGTACTTTCGCTTCGGGTGGCATTGCGAAAATTTTCGGCCGCCGCAGTAGACCACCAAACATGACAACATTTCAAACCTGTGTTGGCTGCTCCACTCTGCTCGTGCTCTCGTACTATATCAAGTAATTAAGACACACAAAATAAAATATAATAAATGGTTGGCAAAAAAAAAACAACAACAGTAACCAAAAATCAACCAAATTTAAATGCCATCTAGAAAACACACATGATGCTCTTTGGATGATGATGTTACAAAGATGAAGATCAGATTTATGGCGCCTTTTACTAGCCACCCAATTGTGTTTAATATTAAGTTCAGTTTTTTTTTGTGCGTCTAGTGTTTATCTTCATTATCAGGAATTTTCGAATTTAGGTTGGATGATAATGAAAGTTTTGTCTACTCAAGGCAATTCACTTTACAACTCAACACTTTCATTTCATTTGATTTTTATTTTTCTTTTACTCTAAGTTTTTCCATGTAAAATAATTCTTTTCTGTTTTTGCTTTTTTGCTTCCCTTCTTTCTTTGTTAAATTATAAACTTCTAGAGTTAATGTTCATAGATAGACAGATACAAAACGTCCTTCACACTTGGCTACACTCAAATATTGGATGAAATGGTAACAAAAAAAGCCTGGTCGCCTGATCTTTACAGACATGATATTTATGTACTGTACACTGTGAGAAAAAATACCCTATATGAAAGAACCTAATTTGGGTTTATTTCAATCCCGGGGGATAGAGGTCTTACTTCTTCTCCTTGTATACCGGTAACACAGAAACCGGTAGCTCGCAGGGCACAGTTTCGGACTTTGTCTTGTCTTGGTTATTGGAAAGTCCCCTTTTGGGGGCACATGGTAGCTATGATTTAAATACAAAATCGCGGAAAGAGAATGTAGGCTAAAAGACTAATGCATGGTCGAGGCAAAACCCCACTGAAGACTGACAGTGGGGCTAAGCGTTAGAAATGAGTTAGTGTTATATACCCGTACACCTAGAGTAAGTGTGTTTTAAGTTGTTCTTGTGTCGGATGAATTAGAATTTAATGGTGATTTAAATACAAAATCGCGGAAAGAGAATGTCGGCTAAAAAACTAATGCACGATCGATGCGAAACCCCGCTGATGAGTGAATGTCGGACTAAGCGTTAGAAATGAATTTGTGTTATACACCCGTACACCTAGAGTAATTGTGTTTTATGTTGTTGGATGAAAAGTAATAAGTTAATGGTGATGGATGAAAAGTATGTTCAGGCTTTATAATGTTCATGGCAGATTTACTACAGTGAGTTTCCTGTGAGTAAGAACAAGTACATGATTTATTTGATGGATTTGTGTTTTGGTATACCGCATACGTATGCGGACACAACTGTGGCATTCCAGCCCACATGGTTGTAAACGAAAGTGAGTTCCATAAATATTTGGGATATTCACTTCCCTATAAGATCTAGGCTAATTTGAAAATGTAAGTATTTTTCTCCAGTGTTTTTTTTTTATAATGAGGGAAAGAATATTATATCAGGAAGATTTATATTGTTTAATGAATTAACACAATTTTCTAATCAAATTCAATAAATTATTCTTCCTGTGTATTAGTAACACACTCAAAAAAAAAAAATACCAAACTATAAGCCTTCAGTAGGCTTCTTGCTGCTAAACTTTGTTAATTTTGTTCTTCATGAATTGTACTCTAGAATTTTTGCTGATTTACAGTAGTTGTTTTTGTTTTTCTGCCTAAATCTGGTTGTTTTAACAAACAATTTTCAAAAAACAACGATGTACATTGTGATGAGGTGGGCGCACGCGCAACCATCATACCATCACAATAAGATGCTTGAATGCGTTCAATGTTTCGTTCTACCGGCTGTTTTTGGGAGCAGTTTCGATTTGGTGATTTTTTGTGTGAAATCGCAAAATGTTGTGATCAGTAAGCATAGCAGCGGAACACCAGTGATGCAATCTGTTGTTGCTGTTTGGTTCATACAACTAAAAACGTGAATTGTTATGCATGGATATTCAAATGACCATAAAAAGGAATTAAGGTCCACAGACTGACTGAATGTTTGGGCATTGCATTGGCTAAAAAAAAATAAAAATCTGGCAAAAAGAAGCGAAAACAAAAAATAAAATCATAAACATTTATATGCGTTAAAAGGGCCTTTTTGCTGCTAAAAGCTTGGCAAGACATCCATCAACTTTTTATTTTTCATTTTCTTGCAGTTTTTTTTCTTCTTCTTTTGCTTATTTCAGTTGCGAAATTATTATCTTGTGTGAATAAACGGCAAACTTCAATCAGCAAAATATAACACCCCATTCTTCATAAATCCAATACATGTGACTATATCGATATATTCAAACATACAACCGTCTACGTCCATGACTCGTCGTTTCGATTGTTCCAACCACACAGACTGTAATTACCTGAGATATTCCACAAATATCTCTAAATGTTAAAAAGACTACTGCAGCTTAACTCTACACATAATCTTTGTTCACATTTATGTACTCGTGGTATTATGATTGTGTATTGTGGTCCATCCATCCGCCTGTCTGTCTGTCTGGTCGTCCGTCCAACGTTCACATGTCGATTTGTTGATCATGCTTCATTGTCTCTGTCGTAAGAAATAAACAATGTTCACAGATCACTTACAAAAAAAATTAAATAAAATAAAAGCGAAATAAACTTTAAGAAAAAAAAATAAAATAAACAACAGTGCGAAGTCGTCAATTTGATGTCGAAGTGATGTCGCACGTTTCATTTCAAAAGTTCTTTTATTATTTGTACACTTAGAAAAATTAAATTGTAATTACGACGACAAATCCATAAAATCAATTTGGAAGAAATCGTATTCAAATATCTCATTCTTCTCAATAAAAAAGCGACCAATCGTTTTTACCTATCTTGAACTAAGTATGACGTTTTGGTTACGTCAAAAATGATCAATCGATGATCTAAAGATATTTTAATAACTATTTTTTAGGAAATAATTTGTCCCTATAAATACATAGTTTCTTGATCCTGAGAATTCAAAATCAAAATACCGTAACTAAGTCATCCATAAGTCATATAGTAATTCAGAACCGGAATTAATTCCATGAATACAGAAGCAGCCTCAAAAACATTAACACAAACCTTAAATACCATTTCTAAAAAGAATAACATATCAAAGGAAGTAATTCCAAATTTAATTTAAACCGTAAAACAATTTGTTACTAACGGCACAGATTTTATGAAATGCCAGTTATAATCCCCACTACTTAAGTAGAAAATTGTTTAGAGTGTAAAAAAATAATGATAAATATCACAACAACACGGCGCAACACAATTACCTGTCCTAAGAAGCAGCGAGCGGCAAATGTCAAAAACTCACCGCATTTACTAACCATTCAGATGGATGATGATGATTGTACGATACATACCGCATCGTACGACCACAACCCTAAACTTGGGTGGCATTCGAATTTTATTTCTTACTTTATATTTATTTTTTAATCATTTCTATCAATGGACAACGAAGACGACTCAACTGCAAGTACAACTCGTAAACAACCAAAATCAACAAACAAACACACACTTTATTTTGAGCTCAAGCTAAAATTGAGTGTTGAAACAACATTTGTCTACATATAAGAGGCAACAAAACAGCAAATACATACAAACATGCAACACATTTAAAAACAAGTAGAAATGTAACATGTATGTACATATGTACCCAAAGACAGACATACAAACGGACAAACAATAACACATCTTAAGTCTTATACCACACCACTAATATGATCTTCTATGCTGTGTTTCTTTCTTCACAATTTTTTATTTTTTATTTTTTTTGGGCCGGTAGGTAGATATACCTCACACGTTGACACAAAAGAAATTAATCATTGGAGCATCTTCAACACGGGTCATCAAACAAAACCCATTGATTTTTGGTTTTAAAACAAAAGTGAGGTTTGTAGCACAGTCGGTGACTCAATTTTGAAAAATTTTACAAAGATAAAAGACAATAAATATTCGAAAAATCTTTTTGAAGTATTAAGTATTTGCAGAAATTGCTTACACGCACAAACCTACTCATTTCTCTTCAATAAAGCAAGTGAATGCACAAAAATCCAGCTGTGAGACTAATAGATCTTTGTTGGGTTTGTCAAGGATGTAGCTTTCTTTCAGCATCATCATATAAATAGATTTATATACGTTTGTTTTCTTTAGCACGCATTATTGCCCATGGCTCTTTGAGGTCTTGGTTGAAATTAAATAAATATGTTTTGATTTTTCGAACATATGCTACCGCAATGAAATCAAAGTGGTTATCTCATATGTATCATTACCACCGTTATAACCGTCCCATATGAGTCTAAAAATCTGAATACTTTTAATATTAAATAACCTTGACATTTCGATGCAAAGTGTAAAATCCTCAAATATTTTCACTGATTCTGTTGATAAAACTATCCCTTCAGCTGAATGATTCTCAAATAATAATTGCTTGACGGAAAGCAATCAGCCGCTGAAAGATCTGGAAAGATTATCAGTAACTGTATCAATTATATTCTGTTAAAAGGGTTTTAGGAAGATCTCAACAGGAACAAATCTTCTGGTCAGGCGCCATACCTGTACAGGTCTTTTCAACTTTAGATTGTCCATTAGCCAATATTTTCAGCATTCTAAACAATGTCGGCAAATATCCTGCATACTGGAAGATTGCTAATGTAACGTCTTAAAAGGAGTAGAGAGTCTAAAAACCTTGAAAATTTCCACCTAATTGAAATCTGTTGTGCTCTTCCTAAAGTTAGTATGTTAATTTCCACCTGGTCCAACAATTTACTTAGCGATCGGCAGTATGGCTTTCGTTGGGAAAGAGGTACTAGAGACTTATTTGTTTTCCTATTAGGAAGGCGAAAGTTAAGTGGTGTCTTTGGATATGCCTAAGGCATTTCTATCAAAACTAATTGCTTTTAGCTTTTGTAATAATTTCTATCGATTTATTTCAAGCTTTTACAGCAAGATTTGAAAAGATTTCATCAAACGAGTTCAAGATGTATTAGAGGTTCTGCAGGGCTCTCTTCATTCCCCTATTCCCTATCTTCTCATTCACCGATCACAGCAATTATACCCTTTGGAGTTTGAGTTAATGAGGTCGCAAACGCATGACGGATGATGTTGTTTTATCCATATCCTATGAGCGGTGCAAATATATAGAAATAAGATGTTCTGAAAATGAGAATACAATGCGATGATTGCTATACTAAACACATGTGTCGAATGAAGCATACTTCACTACACCTGACGCACAGGATAATAAAAGTATATTTTATGCAATTCCTGAAGAACTTTCCAAAGTTGAAATAACATTCTTTCCCAACTAATATTTGCAAGAATTACTGGCGCATGCCAATTCTATATAAAGCATAAAATATCTCCAAATTAAAGAAATTTGAAAATTCAACAAAGCAACAAGTGTTCAATTTATCAATATTTAACATGATCAAAATTGATTATGGGCAATTTCAAAATAATTTCTGTTTTATAAATTTGAATCTGTAAGTTACCAAATTCCAATGAATTATATACTTTTAATGTATAAAAATTACAACCCTCGACTGATTTTTGGTTTTTGCACGACAATCATGCATGAATAATTTTATTCATCATAAATATTTTATTTTTCTCGCGCATGCCATTAATTTTTTTTTTGTGTGTTTCGACTTAAGACCACTCATTTGCGTTAAATTGTTTTGTTTTTCATACATATTGTACGAAACAAAATATATATTTTTTATTTTTTGTTTGTTGCTGTTTGTTTCATTTTTGACCAAATTATTGTTTTATATACAAATTTTCATTCATATGGAAACACACACGTTCTCGTTGAAAAAATACACACCTTGATTTCAAAGTTTTGTTTAATGTTTTTCGCTTTTTGTTGGATTCAAGTACGATTGAATGTTGTTGTTTTTGTTGTTGGTGTTTTTTTCGCTGTGTACACAATACACGTTTACGAGTTTTAGCCTAAAACCTATTAAGCGCAATGATTTCGGTCGGTTGCATTCGGATACATACGGTTGCTTAACGCCGCACACGACTGACCGTGCATGGATAATAATAAACGATATAATAATGTCTGTATGTAGATGGATGGATACATAAATAGTATATGTCTATATGTTGGTCTGTCTGTCTGTCTTTCTATTTGGCTGGTGGAACATCAACCATGTCAGTTAAATACTCTCATCACAATATACAAACTATTTAACTTGAATATTGTTTTTTTTTTTTTTTGTATATCTATCTATAGGTATAGTTTTTTTACTTCTTTAATTTAAATACAATCCAAAATTAAATAGATCACAAAATTAAATAGATTTACATGGTGCCTATTTGCAAAATGCGAAGGATCCATATAGTTTTTGAATGATTACAAAAAAAACTGACTTGTTACTCTTACATTATATACGGGTTATTGTAATCCATTTGATAACTAAGTTTCAATTGGTTCGCCTAGTCATGTTTCTAAAAAAGTAGTAACCATAACTTCTACAAGACTTAAATTATAATGATAAACATAGTTAATTTCTAATTCAGATTTATTTAAGTTCTAGTTCAGTTCTAGTTCAGTTCTAGTTCTAGTTCAGTTCTACTTCAGTTCTAGTTCAGTTCTAGTTCAGTTCTAGTTCAGTTCTAGTTAAGTTCTAGTTCAGTTCTAGTTCAGTTCTAGTTCAGTTCTAGTTCAGTTCTAGTTCAGTTCTAGTTCAGTTCTAGTTCAGTTCTAGTTCAGTTCTAGTTCAGTTCTAGTTCAGTTCTAGTTCAGTTCTAGTTCAGTTCTTGTTCACTTCTAGTTTGGACCAATAAATTCAAAATAATATTTGATGCCATATGTTTTCACTAAGGAAATAGCTTAAAGCAGTAAATTCTCTATTGATCTATTGAAAAGTTAAAGATACTAAATGACATTTTTGTGACAAGATTAAAAGTTCGTATAGCACGTGCTATATAGAAAAAACCAAAAGTTTAAAATTTTTTTAAACATCTTCATCATATGTTACACCATATGCCATTGTCTGACATGCGTAAGCCAAGCGAAAACTAATGTTTCGATACTTTTTTGTTTTTTTGTTGTTGGTTTGGTTGGCATTTAAAGCGTAATGAAAACCTTTTAAAATTCAATACAGTAGCAGTATAATTGCAGTACGGCTGAATGATTCTTTTCAAAATTTTAAATTTCGAGCAATAATGATGACAATACAATGCATAACAGCTAAACACAGACCTAACGACACCCATAATATTCGACATATGAAGATCGTAATTTTAGTACAAAAAAAAATAAAAAATAAAAAAACTTATGCTGCGGAACATTAATTTAAATCTGAGGACACACACACTCTCAATTTTTATGGAGCCATATCGAATTTCAGCACATTCTACTTGATTATATACCGAAAAATTTTATAAACGAAAAAATTTAAAAAAAAACATACCAATAGTTATGAAAGGATAAGCAATAAAATGAACATAAGTAAGGGCTTAAGGCTTAAAATTGGTTTAAACTAAAAAAAAATATGTATATATATATTATATGCTTGACTGCAACGAATTATGAAAAAATAACAGTTGTTTTTGCTAATGTTTTGTCCATATGAAAAAAGAGAAGAGGTTTGGAAAAAAGGATCAAATTAACTTGAAATAAGACACAAAAGGTCAAAAACATATTTAGTCGGAAATCATTATTGAGAATTGATTTACCGTTAATTTATGCTAATTTAACAATTTCATTTTAAATTGAATAAAAAGAAATAAGAAAAAAGAAATAAAGAAAATATTAACAAATTTGCCAAAACTTTTGGATTAAATAAAGAAAACCGACAGTGCCGGGTACATACTAAAATTTTCGTTAATTTCTTATTGGAAGTTTAAAACAAGTTTTAATTAAACTATTTTATTTTTTGTAATTATTTTTTTGTTAAGATATTCTAAATTCTGAAATCAAGTACGAATCGAGCTTAAATCAAGTCTATTTTGGAATTAATTCAATCGTTTACGTTTCTTAATCAAATTCCAACTCTAATATGCTTTTGAGCTTAAATGAAATCTAAAATTCTTAAATTAATTAAGATAATTTTGAACCAAAAAAGGCTAAACTTTACTTAACCGATCTGTACTTAAATCAAGTATTTTGTACTTCCCCAGCAGTTCGATGGGACAGTCCCGAACTGACCACTTAACCTACCACTTGTGGTGGCCCCTAGCCACCTGACAACCCAGGTGACCGACCATTTTAACATGGGCTTGTCCTACGAGGAGGTCAATCGTCACTCTACACCCTACAAAGAGACACTAAAGAGACGATTACCTCCGCTCTCGCTTACAAAGGGGACACTAACTGACTGTCTTCATTCTCGATTACAAAGAGTTTATTTGTGACGAAAGACCAAAAACATACGAATTGGAGTCAGCCAGGTGGAAAGATATTAATGGAACTAAAATTTGAAAATTTCAAGTGTCTACTCTCCAGAATACTATGGGACAATAATGTGACGATTGACCCAAAAGTTATAAATTGGAGTCAACCAGATGGTGGAATATTAGTAGAAAGTAGTAATCATTTCTCCAAAAGATGGGTAAAATAACTACTTTCGAATGTACAACAAAAAAAAAACAACTCTAGGTTACTTGAGGACAGTAAAGAGACGACTGTCTCCGCTCCCGCTTACAAAGGGGACACTAAAGTGACGACTGTCTTCATTCTCGATTACAAAGGGTACATTCGTGACGAATGACCCAAAACATACGAATTACGATCATCCAGGTGGATAACTATTAGTGGAAATTACTGTCTTTTTCGTATGCATTGACTCTTTGTCGAACTGCTGGGTCGTTTAAGAAAGCTGCTGATTTTCAGTTTTTTCATGAAAAAGCAGACAATAATTAACAAATTTAAGTGATCGCTATTCACAATTTTTGAATATTTTCTCAATTAAAGCATCATTTAAAGATCCACAGCTGTTTCTAAATTTTATATATATATATATAAAACAACAATCAACTTTTAAGATAACATCCATCAACTTTATAAAGTTATATTAAGTGGTTGCACAATTATATAAAGCACTGTATAAAAAACTATAATCCATTGAATTAAGATTAATTGTTGAACAAACATTTTGCAGTTACAATTAAATTCTTGATTCTTGTTAAAACTTTACATTAAGGATTCAAGCAGATACTTTTCCATTCTCCACGACATTCATATAATATGACAAATGATTGCCATTTAGAAAACCTACAACGTCACTTATCGGTCCTTATTATTATTTTTTTTATTTGTCGATCAACCTAGTTTTCTCTACATTATGTTTATTTATGTATATAAATACTTCTGTATGTCTTTATGAACGGCTGCAGGTTGTTTTATTTTAGTGCATTTCACTTCTTTTTCAATATTCAAACCTATAATCATAATTTATAATGTGTTTACATTGATGTCTACTACACCGTTTACATTCAAATGGATAAAAACATTATCAAAGTTTTATGGTATTGCAAAGCATTATTAAAGTAAAAATTTCGTAACATTAACATCTTTTATAGATTCAGCCTAAAGCCAGAGGTCCACACTACGCGTCTTCGCGTTAAAGCATTAAACCCTTTTTTACCTACTTCGCGTTCTATGCTTCAAGTTACATGCTACGCTTTTAAAGCGTAAACTTTTTGTTTTATTTTTTAAAAACTTTGCGATTTTCTTCAGCTTTTATTTGTTTCTTCACCATTAAACTCATTTTAATTTATTAAAATTGATAAATATGCAATAAATAAAGAATATAAAATGTCAAAATCAGCTGACATGTTCGTGCGCCGCTTGTGACGCTTATAAAAGTAAAAAGTAGACCTACTTTAAGCATTCTACGCGTCAAGGCATTCTACGCTTTTGTGCTAACTTGTGTAAATTTCAGAATGCGAGAAAGCGTAGAACGCGTGATGTGGACCTCCAGCTTACAGAATCGATCTTTATATTTTTAATTAGGTTAATCTGATATCAGATTTATCGCAAACGAAATTCAAATTAGATTTTGTCTATGCATGGATATGGTGTCATATGAAATTATAGCTAACTTTCAATTGTATAACTGACAGCAGACAAAACACGCTTCCACGACTAGAGTGAGTAATAGCAGGAGGTGATATTTTAAGTTTTGTGGATTTTTGTAACGACATCAATGTTTTATAAAATGAAATTTATTTTAACACATCGTTACCAAAACCAAGTACAAAGTATAAATCTTGACGCAGTTACACCATAATTATCACGTCATGATCGAGGCGACGAAAGCATTTTTAAAAAAAACCCTCTAGTCATAATATATAATTGGCTGTCATTTAGCACCTTGTCGCTGCGGCACCTTGTTAAGAAGACAACAAAAAACTTTACTTCGCAGCATGCTCGTCGTCGTTATAAAAGTCTGATGTTGTTGATTGTTTGTCGTTACCATCTTCACTAGAATTACCATCACTAAAGAAATTGGATCGAGCGAACGACCAAATGAACGACATACAAGTTATACTGTTATAACTAACTATTAACTGCTAACAATGATAATGACGGCTGGCTGGTTGGTTGGTTGGTGATGATGATTCCCTTGCCACATAAAGGTGTAACTTCTCACTCTGGTGTTTTTTCTGTTTTTATTGTTTCGGTTTGGTATGAGAAAGAAACTTTAAATTATTTTTTAGTATTTAGCTTTCGCCAGTAATTTAATCAATGCATCGATAAATATGTGAACATGTTTGTTGATTTCTTTGACGAAATATGCATTGTGCGCCACTTGAAAAGAAGTGTTAAAAAGCCCACTTTTTGTGGCAAACAAAAACTATCATTATATATACAAAAAAAAAAACAAGTACAAATAAAACATACCTTTGCCTTTCTTAAATGAAGAATGTTTACATGTTTTTTTTTCTTTGTATGTTTTAAAAGTAATATTTAGTGAAGTGTTTGGTGTTGGCTATAATCATTTTCAATTTGTTCTCATTTTACCAAAATATGAATTTCAATTTGTATCCTTTGTTTCTTACAGGTTTTCCCTTTGCAACGTCATTTACACAAGTGTATGTGTAATGATTCGTGTGCTCTTTTGCAACATGCACATTCAGTTTTTTGTTACTAGACTTGATTTCAATATTACGGTTGTAAACATAACACTTTTCGTAATCACAAAATTATTTTGTGAAAATAAAATGAATGGATTTCACAAACAATTGTTGTCGTTGATGTGATTACAGATTTTCTTTTTTTCAATTGTAGCGTTTTTTTTTAAGGATAATTATATTTTTCTTACATACTGTCTGTTTCTCTAAATGCGAAAGAAAATTTCTTTCCCATTTTATATTGAAAACAATAAAAAATTTTCGAATTTATTTGTTGTTTTCATTATAAAACTAGAAAATACTTTTTCGTTCGCCTTTAGAGAACCAGACCTATAATAATTTCATTTTTCTTACATAATGATACATATTTTATGGGAAAAAATTGCACCCCAAATTCAATATTATTTAAGGATCTACAGGATTTTGGGATTTTTTATATAAAATTATATAAATATTTGATAAAAGTTGAAGTAATGAAAAAAATATAACCGATTCAAGGATTTCTATATAAAAGTTTTAGGTTGACAACGTCAACACAATTACAACTGAAATTAATTGTTATTCGTAAGACCAAAAAAAATGGAATATATTAAAACTGTTCAATTTTAACTCAACTGAATTGAGTTATAAACCATAATAGTTTTTATGTAAAATTTAAGTTTGACATTTTTCAATTTAAGAGTTATTGAAAGTATGTTTTAAAAATTAGTAAAAATAATAAAGTGACTTACCAATTAAGAGCTCTTTAATGAGATGTCCTTTCCAGAAGTTATCTTTAATGCGCTTTAACAATTTTCCAAAAAATCACATGAAAAATTCGTGAGAAGTGTACACAGAGTTATTAACACAGTTAATACACAGAGTTATTAACATTAATAATGCTATATATTTATTCTCTAAATATATGCATATTTTTAATGTATTTTTAATTTAATTTTATTTTACTATTTCTTTAAAATTTAATTTACATAAAATGCATTTACTAGCATTACGTTAAAAAAACACATTTACTCAAACGTAATGCAAAGTAACGTAAAGTTAATCTATTTTTCTTCACAACACAGTACGTATGAGCAATAATATTCCCATTTCTACAAAAACAACATAAACAAACAAAATATTTTTCCCACTAACACAACACTAAATCACACAGACATGCCGGCAAAAAAAGTGACAAACAAAAAAAGGTCTTTTGCTTTTGTAGTCTCACACTTGTCTCATATGAGACACACAAAAATGGCGGGAATTGCATTTTACTTGCAAAAATTTTCCAATTGGATTTTTAAATAAAATAACATTTATTCCAACAAACTAACACTTTCTTCATATTCTCCACTTACTTAAGTTTGTTTTAACACAAAATTATTTTCAAGTTATTGGATTTTTTAAGTTAAAAAGTTAATTTTATTAACACGAATAAATTTCATACAAACGAATTTAATAAACTGCAAATTACACTGTGTTTACATCTCAAACAGTGCTGTCAATCAGTAGCTGCATAATCAAATGAAAAAAACGGATGATGTTTAAGTATTAGATAGTAAAGCAAATGTAGATGAAAATGTATAGAAACTTAAATTTTGCCATCTAAAAAGGTTTGTAATATTTAATAAAGTAATATTAAAGACATACTTTATAGTAATAGTAAAAAATATTTAATTAAGTTATTACGAAAAACGCTTAATTGACAATTCTGTTTCCGTTGAGTTGGGCTTTGTCAAACTTGGCATTACTTTTGTTTACATTCGTGTTTGATTAATCAGTTTAAGAAAAAAAATGTTTTTTTATAATTTTTGTTTTTAATTGTTTGGTGGGATTAAGATACAAAAATAACTTTAATAGCGAGTTCTAACAATTAACAAACATAACTTCTCTTATTTTTAATGAAAATTGACTAAAAATATACATTTGTGATATTCTGCACTGGCGGCAGCTGTTGCCGATCATAGAATTGGACAAAATTCACTCCATGAATATAAATACATAAATATTTTTATTTAATGGAGCGCAATCCATACTACTTTCCCTACAAGTTTATATTCAAGATTTCTCTGGCAGGAGTTGATGGCAAGCAAAATCATGATACAATTTTTCTTCAAAAATTTAAACGTAAGTATGTATATGTAACTATTTGTTGGAATGTATCCATACACCCCTTCTTTAGATGTAAACATATTAAAGAAGTTGCAATTCAGTAAATTAGATTTTAAACAGTTTTCAAAGCGAAACAAGTCACGGTTAGTTCTATTAGAAATTTTGTATTCAATATAAATTATTGGTTATAAATCAAATTACAGACAGATTTATCTCCCAGAACAATATAAACAACTTTTTTCGTAGTTCAACTTTTTTTATAAAAAAACCTTAAATTTATTGTTTAACTAGAAAAAAGTTAATTAAATATTAATAAGGAATAACTGAACATTTCAACATTAAATACTAAATCAAAAATTTAAATGTAACAAAACAGAAAATGAAAAATATATAAAAAAATTACAAACACAATTAGCTTCCCCAATAATATTCCATGAATTATTTAAAATGAACGCTGTATGCTAAATAGGAAAAATGCTGCTTATGATTCTGATGGTGTAGAAATAAATCTATATATAATTTAATTTACAACACTTTGTCCATCCAGTCGGTGAGATTGCTGAGTTCTCCATCTTTAGCAGAACCTTCATAAAACTGAATATTTTGCTGTAAATGCGACCATTCAAAGTCTTTGCCTTGTTTACCCAAATAGACGGGTTTGTTAACATCATCATCACCTACTGATTGCAATTTACGGCTGCGTGTATCACGTATAATATTCCTGGAAAAATACAATTATCATCAGTACTAGCCACAAAAGTTGTATTTAAAACACCTTACATTTCTTTTTCCAAAGAAGTCTTAATAACTTGTACACTCTTGGCGGTAGCTAAGTCTTGCTTATTGCACAATACGGCAAATTTGCAGGGTAAAGTGGCCGAATCGGTGAGCATTATGTAAAGTGCACTAAAATAATTTATTTTTGCTTTAATAATACATTTAGTAGAAATTTCATTATATTAACTTACTCTGCCACATCACGTATATCTTTCTGAATGGTTACCGAGTCCAAAACAAATATAATACCCTTGGCTGTTTTCTTATATTGTTCGAAACATTTCTCCCTTACTCTATAGTGGCCAGGAATATCTACCAAACGAGCTCCTAATTTATAGTCTTCCACATTTTCTTTAATGGAAGTGAAAGTTTCTGGAAATTTGTCATGTAAAATACGCATAAATATCGAACTTTTGCCGGCCTCACTTATGCCAGTCAATAGGAAATCTCTACGGGCTGAAGATCTTTTACGGAAGATAACGAATAAAGCTAAAATATAATTACAATAATATTACAAATTAAATAAACATGCTTCCACCCATTCTCTGCTTAAGCTTACCCACGGCTATAAAGCCCACAATCATGGCCACCAATATTGGTGTCATATTCAATTCACCCAATTTAATGGGTTCTCCATTTCGTTCCCTTTTCTGTGTTTGATCCATGTTTTATTAATTGTTTTGTTTTCACTTTCTATATTCGATATTATTTTATTTCAACAAAATAATAAATATGCATCCCAATCGTCAATCAGCCACGCAAGAAACAATTGAAATGTCAAAAAAACAGCAGTGTCAAATTGGTTTTGAGTTGCCAGACTCTTAGTGTAAAAAGTAAACTAATTAAAAAGTGCTACCAAGTTTCTTATGTGATGAACCGTTAAATTAGAGATTTATTTAGAAAAGACAACTGAATCTGTAATTTCTGAACAATAAGTCTGATTTTAATAAAACTTCGTATATCTAAAGAAGTGTTGATGAATAAAATATTTCATGTTTGATTTCATGTACCAACCGGTGTTGTAATTATGTATATGTCCACAACAGGTCACATGTCAGAAAAAAAAAATTAAAAGAAAACAGGAAATTTTGCAAATATATTCCACGATAAAAAGAAAACGAAATTTTACCGCAAAAGAACAAACTACAATGATATATACAAAAATCAAACTGAGTAAAATCCTACTATAACTTTAAATGCGGAAATATACCTCAAATTAAATAAAAAAAACTAGGGACCCAACCTTCTCGTAAAAAAATATGAAAAATACTACAGGAGATATGAAATAATCGATATCCATAACAGATTGAAAGCTTGAATAGAAAACACCAGTTCTTTAATTTTTAATATAATTTATTTGAATTCAATACATATACATCTTTAAGATTTGATATATTGTCGAATAACTATTTAAGGACAAATTGCTATGGATTATAATAATCAGTTATAAAAATTTGGAAAAACATTTAAGAAGTTTAGTTATAATCAATTTTGTTTTCATTTATCTTGCTTGTTTAGCTACAACAGGCATTAAACAACATTAAGGCTACGGGGAAAATGTAGGGTGAAAATATTTTACTTTTTTTAGTTTTTTCTTGTTGTGATTAAATGCATTATGAGGGGTGCTCAATAAGTAGAAAGAGAATAAATAAATTGAAAAAACAATAAATAACTTTTAAAAATCTATAACTAGGAATATTGCATTGTATAATGTCTGCAGTCCCCTTCCTTGCAGAGAGACTGTATTTTTAGGTTTTAATAAATAGTATTTTCTTTCTTGTTTTTCTGCATTGTATTAATTGAAAAGTGTTGGTGTTTTTTTTTAAGAGCATAAATTAAATATAAGCATATATATTTTCTGATTTGTAGTGGGTTTTTTTTAAGATTGAAATTATAAGATAAATATAAAATATATAAAAGCATAATTTAATTCTGGAAAAGAGTTCGTGTAAACTCAACGTAATCTAGAGCATCTTTAATGGGTTGTCCAGAGCGGGGTTCCACGTAAGGTTTCATTCGCTGCACACAATAATCGGCCATGTCCTTGGTAAGATTCTGTTAGAGAAAAGTAAAATAAATAGGTTATAGCCTCTTATTGTTAGATTACTTTTAATATACTTACGCAATATAATTCTTCCTTGGTAACATAGGGACGATCGGAGGCAGTAATGGCGCGGAAAGCATTTTCGATTTCTTCGTAGGATTGCACATTCTCGGTTTCTTTGGAAATCATGAAGGCAATATATTCTTGCAGGGAAACATAACCATCGCGATTGGGATCGACCACATCCAAAATGGCTTCAAATTCTGGATCAGGTTGACCTTCTTCCACCATGGGCAGATCGTAACCAAGAGCACGTAAGCAGGATTTGAATTCTTGTTGATTGAGTTTACCACTCTTATCCTTGTCGAAATGTTTGAACATCATGGAGAATTCTTTGAGGGAATCTTCGGATACACCCGAATGATTGCGTGCCTGTATCTGTTGTTCCAAATTGTGTTGCATTCTCATTGACAATTGATCCAATTGATCCCATTGTTGTGCCAAACCGACTGTAGAATGTTCCGTATAACGATTGTCCAAAATCAAATGTTCCTCTAATAAAGCGCCAAGTTCTTCAATTTTCTTAAGATCAACACGACGTGCTCGTACTTCTGTGGCTTTGACGCGAAGTGCTTCCAGTTGTTGTTCCAAAGAACCGGAACCTTCCATCATAGATGTTCTACACATAGCAAAAAAGAAAGGTTATTAAAAATTTTCTGTTAAATTAATGTTGTTTGTGTTTTAAAAAAAGAAGCAGTTTATAAAAGTTTAATTGTGGTTAATTGTGCTGGTTAAATATTAAATTTGGAATTATCTAGTAAATATTATATCGTAAATTTTTTTCTAGAAAAAGCTTTGAATTAAAAACGAAATTTTAAATAAAAATATATTAAATTTTATTCAATTGCTAACAAATTACTAATTTAAGCCGCTCTATTATGAACCTATTTCTGTAATAATCCTGTATGAAACAATGCTTAGGATTTTTGCTATATTTAAAAAGATTTTAGTTATATTGTTATGAAAATTTAGAATTTCTTGTTCTAATAAGGTTTTGAATATTAAATGAAATCTTGAATATTTGTAAAAGCTTGAATATAATACAACTTTTCATGATTATGAATTCTAAATTTCCTTAATTTATTAATTGCAAATTTAAAAATTATTTAAAAATTATTTAAAAATTATTTCAAAATTTGTCCAACCCATCATTATCACGGGATTGTTATAGATCTCATAAGTTCTTCTAAGATTTTTGTTAGACGAAATTTATTTATGTTTGTAATGTGATTTATATTTGCAATACATATTACTAAGTATTTTTTTCGAAGACTTGTTGAATCCTAAAAGCTTATTGTTAAACAGTTTCTTAAAATAAACGTCTTTTTTTAAATTCCTAAAATATATAGAAACAAAACTAAAGGTAAAAGTTATAAGCTATAGTTCACCGGGCTAGTCTAAATAAATTGAAATTCTCAAATTTGATTATAAAATTTTTTAAAGTTTTGCATGCATAAATAAATAAATAGATAAAAATAATAAATTTGATAAAGCATTTTATATATATAATACAGCGTTCGTAGTTTGTAAATAGTTGGGTTAGGCTGAAAGGGTATCGTAGAGTTTTCATTTTTAATTTCCAACTCCTTACCAAACCCCTTCAATTGTGTTATAAATAATTCATATTTTTTACAAATAAGCAAATGGCGGCATTTAGCTTTTTTCATAATTTACAAAAAAACCGCATAGATTTTGTAAAAATCAGTTAGGTATATACAAAAACTTATTTGTATACAGTAAACCATAGATTTTCTTGAAAATATTTATATACAAAAATATATATTCGTTTAGAACAACACACACAGTTAGTTGAGCAATTTAAGTTGCTTGGTTAACTTCAGAGTTAAAGAAAAATATACAGACAACACATATTTTTAAAAACGGTATCGTAGAATGAAACAAAAAAAAAGATAAATAAATCATTACCCTTGACCATTATAACCCAGCATATAAAACCTAGAAAAATTAAAAAGTTGTGTAAAATATATTTAATACAAAGTGCCAAGTGCAAATAAGTTTGAAAAATAAAAATAAATAAAAGTTTAGCCCAAAAATCCTTTAAAACCATAAGTGTACTTTTGTCCATGTAAAAAACGTGTAGATTTAAAAAATCTCATTAAATATTCTCTAGTTACTTACCTAGTTTCGGTTAGCCACTGATGGAACAGATTAGCATGCTTAGCGAATTCTTTGCGCAATTTATCATTCTCCTCTTGACGTTTGGCTTCCTTGGCCAATTCGCCATCTCGTTCCTCTATGATCTTTTGCAAATTACGCCAAGTTTCCTCAAGAGCTTCCATGGTGAACCAGGTGTAAGGATTGGGTCCAACATTGAAGCTCTTAATTTTCTGATCTAAAGCGGACAAGGCCTTGAAGTCAGCTTCAGCCGATGACAATGAAGCTTGGAATTGGGCATGAGCATCGCGTAGGGCGCGAATTTCTTCGATCGAATTGCAACGAACAGGATCAGTAAGATCTTCTTCGGCATTTTCGAACCAAGAATTAAAGGCTGAAGCCTTCTTGGCGAATGTCAAGTAGAGTTCTTCGATTTGGCGGAATTGTTCTTGCATGGCCAAGAGACGTTGTTTGCGTGTCTCGGAGGCATCACGCAATTTCTGCCAGCGCGAGATGACATCTTCATGACGCTTAAGTATAGCTGGTGATTGGGCATGGTTTGCATTAATAAGTTGATCCTTCAAAGTAGTGATGTTATGGATGCCCTCTTGTTCGAAAGCATTAAGACCTAAAAACAAACAACATTAGAAAATCAGAAAAATGTATTTTTAATCATAACAACAAAACTTACCAGCATCGAATGTCTCTTGTTTAGTCAATAATGTTTGAACTGTCGAAAGATCACGTCCATATTCATCAGAACGTACATAGTTCTCCTTATCAGCTATCCAGGATTCAACAACATCAGCCTTCCACATGAATTGCAAGTATGCAGAATTGTCCAACAAAGAACCCTTGCGTCTGGCAGCCAAAGCATTCAAATTGTCCAATTTATTGCGTAATTGTTGGCATCTCTGGCTAATGGAATCGCCATGATGATTCTTGGCCTCAACCAATTCGGTACCTTGTTCACAGATCAAGGCACAACGATCCTTGTGGGCGGCAAAGTCAGTTTCAAAGGCATCGTGTTTCTTCAAGAGACCTTGAACAGCAGCCATAGAATCGCCATAGTCATCGACCGACAACAATTGTTGTTTTTCGGTAATCCAGGCTTCCTCCTCTTCGACTTGAGCCAAGAACTGTTGGTAAGTAAGGGATTCATCCAATTTCTGACCACGTGTAGCAGCCAAGTTCTTTAATTCAGCCCAAGCCTGGTTAAGAGCCTTGAGACGTTGTTCGATTTCTGGCACACCCAAGTTGGAGACATCCATAAGTTTTTCGCCAGCTTCTTGTACAGCTTGGATGGCGGGTTCATGGGAGGCCAATTCAGCTTCGAGACGCTTATGTTTCTTCTTTAGGTTTTGAACACCAGTCAAATCACGGCCATAGTCATCGGAACCGACCAATAATTTCTTCTCCTTAATCCAGCTCTCTTCGTCGGCAATGTCACGGAAGAATTGATGCAAAGTCAAAGCTTCGTTGAGTCTAGCTTGACGATGAGCAGCCAAATTGCAAATGCGTTCGTAGCGTTCATTGATGCTTTGGCGTTTCTCTTGGATGCCAGCACTATCAAATTGGCCACTTTCAACCAACGAATCGGCCTGTTTGTTCATGTCCTTAATGCGATCTTCATGGGCAACAATGTCAGCTTCAACCAATTGATGTTTCTTCATGAGATTTTGCACCGAAGCCAAATCTTTGCCAGAGTCTTCGGTGGTGAGTAGAGACTCAACTTCACCCAACCAAAAGTCCAAATCTTTGACGGCAGCAATGTATGTGCGCTGTTTGTTAGCCTCCTTCAGTTTCAACGATTTCTCAGTGGTCTTGTGAGTGAGGTATTCCCATTGATCAGCGATTTGGGTCAGACGTTTCTGGACGGCGTCCTCGGAACCAGAACATTGCTTCTTATCAATCAGATTTTCACCCATGGCCAAAACACTTTGAATACGATCGGCATTGGCAGCCAATTCAGCTTCGAATGCCTGATGTTTCTGATGTTTGGATTGGATGTTGGCTGGGTCTTTGTAGCTTTCCTCAGTGGCCAATTGCAATTTCTCAGCAATCCAGTTCTCAATCTCATCAGCATCGCGTGAGAATTGTTGTAGGGTTTGTTCGTCTCCCAAACGGGAACGTTTCTCAATAAGACCCTCCTTCAAGTGACGCCAGCGTTCCAAGACTTGTTTACGCTTATCATCAATCAAATCAGATGCATAATGATTTTGATTGATCAACGTATCAGCGAGAACTTGCAAAGCGGCAATCTTTTCTTCATGACCATTGATGGCCTTATCGAAATCTTCATGTTTCTTAATCAAAGCTTCTACATTGTCGCCCTTATCATCGACATCATCGGCATTAAGGAAGGCTTCACGAGCTGACATCCAAGCTTCGGCCAATTCACAATCACGCATGTACAATTGCAAATCGAGATTTTGCTCCAATTGCAAACGACGTTCGGTCCAGGCCTTCTCCAATTCTTCGCGGGTCTTGGCCAAATCTTCGATTTTCTCCTTGATTTCAGGCGAAGCATAATGATTGGCTTGCAACAATTCGTTGCCGAATTGTTCAAAGGCACCAAAAGTACCAGCACGAGCATCAATTTCAGTACGATGTTCCTAAATAAGCGTGAAAGATGGAATTGGATGTGGGGAAATTGAGAATAGAAATGTTAATTTTAAATGCAAATAATTGATTTTAAATGTTTAACTTTTTTTCATTGTTACAACCCAAATGTTAGACAACATATAATAAATGGATACAAACATAGCGTTGGTTATAGACAATATTCAGATAAGAAAAGTAATTCACATTGATTTTGTTCTTTATTTTTTATTTTGTTTAATAAACCTCTTGTGGTGTTAGGTAAAAATTTTATTTAAAAAAATGCCCAGTTAAAATGTAAAACTGAAAGTGTCTGAAGAGTTCTAAAGAATGTTTTTCAACATTTTTGAATTGTGGTAAAGCAGAGTATATATGACCAATTAGAAAGTCGAATTGTATAAAAAGCAATTCTTTAGAAACTCCATTGAGACATTGTATTAAAAACCATTAAAACAAAATTGCATTTGAAGCTAGACGAATTTTTTTTTATTATGATTAGCAATGAAAAGAAATGTATCCACCGATTTATGAATTTTAGAATTTCTTTTTTATATCCCTATGATCTAAACAATTTTCAATTAATGATTTTCTACAATTTAACCCATTTTATACAACGAAATTTTAAATGAATCGATTAGACGTAAGTGGTGTCTTGTTTTTAAAATGTATAAGATTAATATACCCTTCCCCTTGATCTTGACCAGCTCTTGAATCCATTTTTTTCGAATGTAATGGAAATATCTGCTTAAAGTTTCGGAAATTGAATGAGAAAAATCCTCATTTTTTGAAAAAACTCAAAATTAGACGAAAATTTTAAATTCGGCTTAACCGATAAATGTTCTCCTATTGACTTCTCCAAAGATAAAATGTCTTTAAATATAAAACATATCTAGCAATTTAAAGCGATTCTTTCTGTATTCGGTGATATGAAACTCACAAATAATAGTTGTTACTGCAATTTCAAAAGTATTTACCTTTAACATTGTATTTATTTTTTACAGAATAATTTTTTTAATAACTTCTCCACTTTTTTTCCTGTGAAGTTCAGATTTAATTTATATATTCAATCGATATTTAATTGCTATGAAAAAAACTGGCAATTACTTGAACATTTTACAAAGCAGGTTTTTAAAGGCTTAGGAAACTATAATTTTAGTTTATAGCCTCAAACTAGGTACAAAATGGGTTTATTTTAAAAAGGACATTTTAGCTTTTTTCAAAAGCGAAATAGAATAACTATTTTCTTAATATATTACAAATATATACAATATTGTTTGTTAGTTATAGGAAGAATAAACAGAAAATTTTGTTAATATAAGACAAATAGTAAAGTTTTAAAACACATAAAAGTCATTAGACACTCTGTGTTGGTAAGGGATTTAATAGATTGGGTAAAAAAGGAAAAATTTATCCATAGAAATTTTGGAATTCAATTAGATCGATTCGTCAATTATCTACTCGAATTGCTAAGAATTAAAATAAAATATCCGACAACTAACTCATTTAGAAACAAATTTTAGGTAGATATGCAGAAAAAATAGGTACAGGTGGGTGGGTAGTGGTATGTATGTAATGTATGTTTGCTGCTTTTGTACGATTTGCTATGAAATGACTGAATACTTTTACACATAAATACAAAAACAAGATGAAGTGTAGCGGTAGAGAGTTGATAATGAATGTATGATTTCAATGGCATGTACGTATGAATTGCTGGCATTAGTTTTAGACAACTGAATTAGGAAAATAATAATAAAAAAATCAAAACAATTAAACTACAAATACAACAATAGCCATTTGATTAGGTTTGGTTTAACTTATTTTGCAAATGGTAGTAGTAGTGCGTAACAAACATTTTTTAAGAATTTACTGTTTGATTTAAAACGAATTCGAAAATAAAAAATTAACATTGAAATTTTGTACAACAAAAATTAGAAAAAGTATAAAAGTAAAACTAAAACGTTTGATGATGGATGGTGAAAAACTACCTCTTTTGGTGTTGGATGGAAGAAGCTTTTGGCGCTACTATTTCCATACATATATTCGATTTCAGAACGATGAGCCTATAAAACACACACAGACGCATGAATTTTTTTTAAATATAATAAAAAAAACGTAAAATTTATATAAATGAGTGTAAAAAAAACTCCAAAATGTTATACATTTACAAAGATTCCAAAAAAATGCATAATGAATGTCGTTTGATTGGATGAATGACAGAGTTTAAACAATTAAATTGAATAGGAGCGTGTGTGTGTTTGTGTTGTGGTATTGTTTGTTGAAAACAAATTCCAGATTTTCCGGAAAATGGTAATTCATATCGCACACGTCACCCACGTTGTTTCAAAAGCGACAAACAAAACAAAAATACAATTTATTTTAAATCAATGATTGTAAAAAATTGTAAGATATTTATGTAAAGCTTAATATATTCACTTAATGGTTTAGCCTAAATAAAGACGCCTGTGAAGGCGTTTTCATTTCATATTAAAGCTGCTTTTTACAAAAGCTTTAAAGAGTTAAGTGGAAATCAGAAAACAGCAACCTACCTGATGTCTTTCGATAAGTGCTTCGGCTCCAGTAACATCATTAGCCAACTCATCGGAGGTGACCAAACTCATCATAGAATTGATCCATGCCAAAAGATCACGATAATCGCTGAGGAAACGTTGCAAGTCATAAGAGTCCAAAAGCTTTTCTTTACGAGCAGTAGACTTGGTAATAATCAAATCCCACATTTCATTGATTTCCTTCTGTTTAGCATAAGTCTGTTCGGCAGTATCAGGGTGCGATTGCATCAAACGATTAGCAGTTTCATCTAATTGGCGAATCTTATCGCGCAAAGCAGCCAAATCACGTTCGACGCCCTCGTGTTTACGTTGCAGGGTTTGTACACTGCGTAAATCTTTGCCCAAATCGTCATTGTTAAGAGCATTCTCCTTTTCGGCAATCCAATCCTTGGTCTCATCAATGTCACGGTGGAAACGTTGTACTTCATGGGCTGAACCCAATTGACTGGCCTTTTCAGCAGTCAATGTTTGCAAATTGTTCCATTTTTCGTTCAAGTCTTGCATTTGAGTTTGAATCTTCATGGCGGCTTCAGTTTGTCCCAAAGAAGTCAATTGGATGGCAATCTCATTCATGTTGGCCAAACGAACTTCATTGGCCTTTAAATCATCGTTGAAATCATCGAATTTCTTTTGCAATACTTCGACTTCTTCTAAATCTTCACCTACAACATCAGCAATTTGAGCATGGTTCTCCTTGTCCTTGATCCAGTTAGCTAAATCGGCAGCTTCACGCACCAAGACATAAGCCTTAACAGTTTCGTTCAACTTATTTTGACGTTCGCGGGCCAATGTTAGCAAATTGTCGTATTGGGAGTTGATTTGGGCTTGGCGTTTAGCAATCGAGTGGTTGTCCACCAAATTCTGTTGACTAGCGCTGAGACCAGCCTCAATTTTCTTAATATAAGCAGCTGGTACAAAACCTTGACGATCATTAACCTCTACCTTCCACCAGTCCTTGTTGTTCGAATTCAAAAGAGTCAAAACATCACCCTTCTTCATGGACACTTCACGAGGACTCTTTTCTGTGTAGTCGTACAAAGCCACAACACATTCCTTGCCAGTGATATCGACAACGGGGGTTTCTTGTTGACGGCAGTTCTTAGCTTGTTCTTGTAAACCTTGGATGGTGTTTCCGAAAGCTTCCAAATCGGAAACCAAAGCTTCGTGTTTCTTCAAAAGAGCTTCTGAGGAATCTTCATCTTTTCCATAATCGTTGCCAGTGGCAATAGGTTCCTTTTCACGCATCCAGGATTCTGCTTCATTGGCATCGGCGAAGTATTGATGGGCTTGTAGAGAATCTTCCAAGTCTTGTTTTCGTTGGTTGGATTTTTCTCTCAAGTTGTTCCATTGATCTTGCAAGGCATCCAAACGTTGACGAATATCTTCACTGGCAAAAGGTTGATCCTTTAACATATTCTCACCAGAGCTGATGACATTCAAAAGACGAGCTTCGTGATTGTTAATTTCAGCCAATACGGCTTGGTGTTTCTTAATAAGATTCTGGACACCAATCAAATCTCTACCACGGTTGGTGGAAGCAGCAATAGGTTCTTTTTCACGAATCCAGGCGGCCTCATCTTCCAAGTCGCGGAACAATTGTTGAACTTGCAAAGAGTCCATCAAGTGCTGTTTGCGTTCAGCCATTGGAGCGGCCAAAGCGGCATAACGAGAAGATAAATTAGCCTCTTTTTGACGAATGTTATCGGCATCGAAATGCCCAGATTCAATGAATTTGTTGGCAGCGACCTTAATGCTTTCAATACGATCTTGATGAGCCATTACATCGGCTTCCAAAAGAGCATGTTTCTTTTGCAAGTTCTGTACAGAAGTCAAATCTTTGCCATGATCCTCAGACAAGAGTTGACCTTCGATTTCACTTAACCACAATTCGATGTCTTCAATGGTGCGATTGAATTGTTGTTGTTGGCAAGCTTCATGTAACTTGCAGCCCTTCTTATCGGAAGCTTGAACCAAAGTTTCCCATAGAACAACAATTTCTTGCATCCGTGTGTTGATTTGGTCAGCAGCATAATGATCTTTTTCGATGAGTTCTGTACCAACAGTAGTGATGTCTTCAATACGAGATTTGTTAGCATTCAGTTCATGTTCAAAGTTTTGATGCTTTTGCATTTTTCCATTCAAGTTGGTAGGATCCAAGTAGCTGTCGTCGGTAGCAAACTTCAATTTTTCACTGACCCAGCCCTTGGTTTCATCACAATCGCGTTCGAATTGTTGATAACGGTTAGAGTCTTCCAACAATTGACGACGTCTGTTGGATTTCTCCAATAAAGCAGCACGACGAGCCAAAAGCATTTGACGACGTTGAGCTACATCATCGGCAGCATAGTGTTGGCCATCAATGAGCTTGGTGGCGAAAATATCAAGAGCCTTGATCTTTTCCTCTTGAGCAGCCAAACTCTTTTCAAAATCTTCATGTTTCTTAATGAGAGCCTCAACCGAATCCAATGAATCACCTAAATCTTCATTTGCCAAGAAAGCTTCTTGTTTGGCCATCCAGGTATCAGCCTGTTCGGTATCACGGTAAAACAACTGCAAGTCCATGCATTGTTCGTACAAGATGCGTCTATCTTCCCACAAGGAGAGCAAAGAACTCTTGTCATTTTCTAAAGTAGCTAATTTTTCTTGTATTTCAGCAGCAGCATAGTGTTCACGTTCCAAAAGTTTTTGACCAGATTCAGTGGTCAATTTGAAGCTGTCTTCACGGGCATCAATTTCGCCTTTGTGTTCTTGGTGGCGCTCCAACAAAGCCTCGGCTCCAGCCACATCTTTGGCTAATTCATCGGCGGAGATGATGGCCTTCATGCCGTTAATCCAGGAAACCAAATCACGGAAATCGGCCAAGAAACGGTGCAAGAAGTAGGATTCATCCAATTTTTGTTTACGTTCTCCAGCCTTAGCTTTCAAACTTTGCCAGTAGTTGGCAATTTCAGCTTGCTTATCGCGAATTTGATCACTGTGATCAGCATGAATAGAGCACAAACGTTGAGCTTCAGCTCCCAAAGTGGAAACTTTATCTTCCAAAGCTGCCAAATCACGTTCAACACCTTCGTGTTTGCGTTGCAAGGCCTGTACGCTGGCCAAATCACGGCCGTAATCGTCTGAAGAGAGAACAACATCCTTTTCGGCAATCCAGGCAACAGTCTCGTCAGCATCACGATTGAAGCGTTGAATTTCATGAGCACCAAAGAGTTTCTCTTGGCGCACAATGGCAAGTTGTTTCAAACGTTGCCAAGCCTCATTTAAATCATCCTTGCGTTTGGTAATGGTATCGCGATCAGGGTGGGCATCCTGAATCAACTTGTCTGCCAATTGATTGACTTCAGTTACGCGGTATTCTTGTGAAGCCATATCCTTTTGGAATTCATCGAATTTGCGTTGCAATACTTCAACATGTTCTAAATCTTGACCAAACTCATCGGCTGTAACGAAAGCCTCTTTGTCCTTAATCCAGAACATAACTTCTTCACATTGACGCAAAAACTGCACTAGAACCAAAGCCTGTTGCAATTTTTGGCCCTTCTCAGCCAAACGGCTCAACAACAATTCCCACAAACGATGCAATTCATCGAGACGACGACGTATGGTCTCAGAGGCAAAATGATTTTGATTAATCATTTCCTGGCCGGTGTTATCCAAGGAAACAATAGCATTGCTATGGGCTGACACCTCAGCTTCAAAAGCTTGATGCTTTTGAATTTTTGCCTGCAGATTTGTAGGATCGCGATACGATTCTTCGCTAGCTGCCTGTAGTTTTTCATGAATCCATGATTCCAATTCATCAGCATCACGCTTGAAGTACTGGAAACGACGTGAGTCTTCGAGTTTTTCACGCTTTTGACGTGTTTCAATTTTGAATTCATTGTAACGGGACAAGACCTGTTCACGTCTTTCCTGAATATCTTCAACAGTTTCGAGGATTTTAACCTCTTTAGGAGTAAAATTCTCCATGGTCGTTCGTTATTTGTAAATATCCGTTTAAATATGAATTTATATCGTTTTGTCTGCAAATAAAATTTAACAAATAAGCAATGGATTGCAAAAGTCTAAGAGCTTTATGACATACCTGAAATTGCTCTCGTTTTTAATACTGTTACTTTCGCTTTTTACGTTCGTTTTCGCTTAAAACCTGCAAAAAAAAAAACAAATAAAATAAATTATTAAAATATTAAATCAGAGCGACAATGAAATCCAATTAGTGCGAATGAAGTAATACCGTTTGCCGTCTTTATTATAACGACGGCGACAACATTAGTGCTGATGGAGCTGGTAAAGAATGTGTGATATACTGTGTTTTTAAGCCAGTGATTACATAATTTCCACTACAATTTCCTCAAGAGTCTAAAACAATTGCGAACGAATGACCGCAAGAGAATTATAATGTGTGTGTGTGAGAGCAAGAGAGGGTCTTTTAAATTGTTTATTCTAGTCTAAAATAAACACAATTTTTGTTTAGTGTTGCTTGTATCTTACCGCACCCTAATTAAAGAATCTACCCCACTCATCACAGTGAAAATAAAGAATGAACAAATTTTATTATTACTTTTTTTTAATTTTTATGTTGTCATATTTTTTTAGGGGAAAAGGGGTAATCTAAATAAATACATGACATACACAAATTCTTTTGATTAAAAAAAAACCTGTTAAAAAGTAAACACTTGATAACTGAACTGAATATCAGTCAGTTAAAAAAATTTCTTATCAATTCGCAACTATGTATGTTTAAAATTGATAACTAATATTACGAACATGTACTCGTTGTTACTAAATTCAATGACAATTTTCACGATTACAATTTTCAGTATCGTTTTTGTTGTATATTTAAAATTTATATAATAAATTTTGTTTTGTACGTAAATGTTATACAATTTATGAGGTTTAATATTGCGTTCATGACGTCATGTTTGTTTTATGAGTCATATGGTATTTTTAAAGCAGAATTTCGTTAAACTAGGCAATTTGTTAGAAATTAAACTAATTGTTAATATTTAAATATTTAAAATATATAGCAAAAATAGTCCATTGAAGGTAATAAAATAAACTAAAAGAAAGTACAGAATAAGTACATGTAAAGCAATAAATTTAATAAAGTTTAGTCACAGGACCAACCTAGGCTTGCTGGTTGCCCATATCATGTCATTACAGGGAAAATACTTTTGTATATTATTGATGCAAACGTTAAAATTTGTTATAGAAAGCTTATCAAACGTTATTACACTTGTGTCCGGTTTAAAGGTTTAAAAACTAATTTTGAATCAAATAGAAAAGTTCAACTAAACTCGTACATCCTTTTTATTAAAAAAAATATTACACAAACAATATATCCTACCTAAACCAATTCCACAAATTGCTTTATTAAAACACGGCAGTCATTGAAATTTTAAAATTCATTAACACTATAATAAATCTTTATTTAAATTAAGAAAATTAAAACAAAAACATACAACAATAATTATTCTTAAAAAAAAGCAGTTTTAACTTTAAAAGAAATCAACATCTCGCGATAAATCGGCTAACATATCCATAAATAAATTAGATTTTTCGTTGTCTTCATCATCGTCATTATCCTTGTCATTATCATGAGTTTTCTGTGGCACTCCAGCAGTCTCATTTGCAATGGTCCTTAACATATTCGAAATTTCTGTTAAAACAATAGGGTGCCATTCGTGTTTAAAAATTGAAACGAACAGCTCATTGGCATAATTTACGCTAATGACCTGTTTTTTAATCATCAACACCACCAAGTGGCCTAATTTATTAAAACAATGTGTTCTAGTGCCTAGAGATTCAATAAATGCAATGGTTATTAAAGCATCATAAATACAAATGCCAGAAGAGGAAAAACTATTTAATGCCTTTTGCATATTAGGATGCAGCCAAACTTCACAAGCAGCTTCTATTAGTGGATCAGTTAGTTGAGTGTGGTGTTTAGTTGTTATATGTTGTAGTAGTTGTATTATACCAGCCCCAAGTAAATGATACAAAAATGAAGGCAATTCATTTTCAAAGGCCTTTGTCAGATTTGTGAAAAGTGTAATTAGCGGTTTAGAATCTTTGAAACGATCCACTCTTATAGAGGTACAGTGTAACCAGTATTGTAAATCATCAATTAAATCAGATACACTTGGTGTCTCTTTGATGATGATTAGTTGGGTGGAACCTACTTGGACTTTATTTTTATTAGCACTACAGATTTTGTTGGCCATTTCTTGAAGATTGGCACAAAAAAAGTTCTCTCTGATAATATTCGCCTCGAACCATTGAGATATTTTCATTTTGGCTTCACTATCAATGATCATAAAGTAGGTTCGCTTCAAAACAGTTGAGGTTTCATCTGGCAAGAGGCTGTCCAAGGCATTATTAATACGTTTATGCAACATTTTGGGTATAGATTCATTCCACTCTTTTTTAACTTGTGTATAGGCATCGCTGTATATGGTTTTAATACTGTTAAACACCAAATGATAATTAAATGAAGTAATTTCATTGACCAAATTGTCTGCATTTGCTTTAGCGGGCAGAAGTATTTTATGCTGACCGTCCTTTACAACGCTTTTGTAACATCGTTCGGTACAAAACTTAATAATTTGTCGAGTGGATGCATTTTGAGAATGCAGAAATGCTTGTAATAAAGATTTTTGTACTTGAGAGGTTTTATTTTGCTTATCATTTAAATTATTTGCACCATCTTCTTTGACCTCTGCGGTACTAGGTAGTTCTGCAATTCTTGTAGTTATGTGACGATAACGTCCTGTTCTTGAAGCATTTTTAGTTTGGGCATATTTCGCTGGCATTATGGATACTCTAAATTCGGCCAAAAATGGACAAGCAATGGGTAAAAGAGATTCTAGATATGGATTTAGGGCAAGGTGATCAGGTCCGTTGTGTTGTCTCAATTTAGTTTTAATAAATTCCAACTCATTAGTAGATTCGAAAGAATTTTTCACCTTAAGTGCGGCTCTATAGTTATAATATTGTTCTGCAATAAATTGTTTAGTTTCGAATAACCAGCCTAAGCAAAGTTTTATAATAAATAGTGAAGAGTTGTTGAATGGTTTGGATTTTTCTAGACCCAAATAAGTATACAAAGCGTACATAAGTTTTAAAGTTTTCATATAGTTTTCCAATTGTAAAGTGACATTATCCAACATGCCGAAATATTGGACCAGCCAAGGAATGGCTATCAACAATTTACCCTGTTCAATGGCTTGTTCAAGTAAACCTGACAAATCGAAAGTAGGTTGCATTAACGAACGCAGACGCACTTGATTCTTTTCAACTTGGGTCGGCATTGTATTGCTGCTGCTGAGGTTATAAGGCAGGGATATAGTGTAACCAAGAAATTTGGCCAAAATTAACATGGAATTTAAAATATCTGGTCTTACTACAATAATATCGCTTGGTAGGTAGTCAATTAAAGACAAATTTTTTTCTTCCGCATCATTTTCTGCTTTGCTTATATCGATTTGATCCAATGAGGAGTCGTTTTGCGTAGTTAACTCTGTATAAAGTTCAATTTTTAATTGTTCCAAAAATGCAAGAGATCGAGCTTCTAGAATAAAATCACGAAAAAATGCTTCAGTGCGTGGAAACTGATAATCCACACTAAACTGACTGGGTGCTATTAAACGTTGAGTGAGTTTGGAGAATTTTTGCAAATCCACATCCAAACCAATTTCCTCAGGTGATGTAGCATTCGAGGCGGATAGTAGCAGTTGTGAAACAAAGAGCTTAGCTAAATGAGCCATATTAATGCAATTTTCAGATAGTTGAAATATTTCCCTAATTTTTGGTGTGATGTCTGAGGAAAATTTCCACATGGGATTTAAATGATTGGATTCCCAAATTTTTAAACATTTATAAAACAAATCTCTTTGAGCCCGAAAATTGGCAAATTCATTGTGAGAAGTGAAATTGTCTCTTGAATCTTGTTCTTGCTGAAAGTATACATTGTTGCAAGGTTTCGAATCAAAACATAAGGAAGTGTCACAAAATGGTTTATCCGCCACCAATTGTTGTTTGCGTTGATAAACCTCCAATAAGTAAGCTTTGACATCATCGTCTAAGTAAGAAAATCTTTGACTTATCAATACTACCCCCAAAGTTTTTGCATCCAAAGATCCTAGTGCAAGTTTTTGACGGCTCAGACACAATAAAGCAAAATAAACTGCATTAGATAAATTCTCTAGACAAGCGAGACCTTCTTCATTTGTTTGATTTTCATGTAAGTATAACTGTTCCATATGATCGCAGGCCTCAGTTACAAGACTATTTGTATTAGTGGCATTTAATAGGTTCAAAAGAAAGGACAATTCATTCAATATATTTGTGCACAAATTTAAATCAATGATTATGGCATAAATTTCTGCTAGACGTTTGAGTGCAAAATTATTTTCCATTTTTTTTAGATCTAGTGCAATATCCTCCTCTACAATTTCTTTGGCAGGTGTACTAGTGGAAATTGTTTCGCTAGCCAGCGGCATTAAGGGCATGGATACATTCTTTATTTCTTTGCTTATTTCGCTGGAATTTAATGCCAAAGATTTGCGTGCTGCCAATATGGCACATTGTTCCTTATCCTCCAATTCGTTATTAGATATTTTAAGTATATTGTTTTCATTGCTAAAAGAACTCTCTCCGGCAAATACTGACGAAGTAGAGCATGTTTCCACCGTTTTACTTATACTTATTGGTTGCAAACGTTTTTTAGGCTTTTCTGTTTGCGATTTTTGAGCAGTCTGCTGATTGGATGTAGGTGTGGTTTTCTTCTTGTGAGAACGATTGTTGGTAGACGTATTCATGACCAAAAAGTCACCCAAGCACAAACTAGATGTAGTACTTTTATTAGCCGAACCGGGTGTAGTCGATAGTCTGCGTGAATTATTATTTGATACATTACGCCTTACCGGTGTTGAAGTCGAGTTATTGTGTGAAAACCCCAAGCGATCAACTGATGTGCTAAGTTTCGGTGTTGAGTGTGAATCAAATTCGATGCAAGAATTATTCTTCAAATGACCATTTTTTAAACTTAGATTGGGAGTAGATGTATCTTGGTGTGACAGATCCATTAATAAACGTCTGGGAGTATTTGAGTCTTCTCTGCAAATATTCGATTTTACGGCTCGTACAGGAGTTTGACATTTTGGTGTTTCAGTGCCACTCGTTGTCTTCAAATGTATCTCGGTATATTGTCGTAATGTATTTAGAAAATAAACAGCAAACTCTTCTAAAGTACAAAAATTGTTACCAGCAGCATCGACTTCAAATTGTTTCAAAAACCATTTACGAAATTCTTTAGACTTCAAATTGATTTCGCATTTTATCAGGCTCTTAAGCTTTTCTTCTGGAAGATTTGTCATGATTGTGGCCGTTTTGGTAACTCTCGTTGATTTTTGCTTTACTTTATCGTTTCATCCAACTTGCATTACTCCTTTTCAACTACCGTTAGACCGTTAGGTATCTGAAACGGAAGATGATAAAAGAGAATGGTTGGTTTGGCAAATAGTGGCTACTCGGTCTGTGTAGATTTTTAATTTTGTTTTTATTGATTTTCTTTAGGCACATTGTGACAACAACTTGGGTTTTCATCAAATACATTAAATACTTTGTTTGAGAAACATTTAACTACTTTAGAGTAGAGAGATTTGGTTTTAGTAGGAAGATAATAAAATATAATTTGTTATTCATTGTATTTTTTGTTTAAATACATGTATGCAGCAACCAATTTCAAAATTTACTTAATATCTATGTAATGTATTTTAATATGTATTATATTACATTAAATAAAGAAGCTCTACTTAATACAGAATTATATTAATACGCATCAAACTAAAGGCCATCCCATCCGCTAAACTACACAGATTACAAAGATGGATTTTTGTTTGTATTGTTCATACATCTCAGGTTTTTAATACAGTTTTTATGTATTTTATTGAAAAACTAAACTAGAACTCAACTACAACTGATCTGAAACTGAATTGGAACTGAACTATTAATAAACTAGAACTGTACTAAAACTGAGCAAGGTTAGTATGTACTAGAATTGAACAAAAACTGAGCTAAAACTTAACTACAACTAAACCAGAAGTAAACTAAAACTAAATTAGAACTGAATTAAACTAGTATTAAACTAGAACTGAACTGTACTAGAACTAGAATTGAACTTAACAAGAACTAAACTAGAACTGAACTAGAATTTGACTTTTAGACTTAAACTAAACTTAAACCTTTTTCACTTTTTTTAAATTCTTACAGCTATTTCAAAGTTGTTACAAATGTACGGAAAATTAGATAAAGAGGAAGTTTTAAAAAATATCTGCCCAAAAATGAGAAATTATTTCTACCCATAAACCAAAAACAAGACCTAAAATAAAATATCATTCAAAGTTGTGTCTGGAATTAATTAATTCAATTAAGTAAAAAAAACAATTGAACAAAATTTTTAAATACAGTAACAACTTAAATGTATTAAGTAATACATTCAATGATGAATTACACACTCTTTCTCTCCACTACCCCAATTCCAGTGTATGGTTTTAATAAAAAATAATACAATCAAAAATACTTATCAAAATAGCAAAATGACGTAATTCTTTAAACATGGAGAATATTGAACATACAAAGTAAATAAAAATTCAAAACATACAAACACACACTAACAATAACAACCAGCAAATGAGTGTGTCAGCCAGTAGATGATTTCAAAACAAGAGTTGAAAAAAACTGACTCTCACATAAAAAAATATAAAAAGGGGGAAGAAGAAAAATTGTTGCAAAACACGAACTAAGCAGAAGTATTGAATCATAAGCATACTATAGAATGTATAATGTTTGGAAAAATTAGGTTGAAACCAACAACAAAAATAAAAAAATCAATTTTCTTTCGAAAGAAAGTTCATATTATTAATGCACTCTTCGTGTATGGTGTAGGATGGTAGATGATGAGAACACCGGTCGATCTTTTTCTTGTTAAAAGTCAATACGTATCTTCGACATTCTTCTCATTTCTGGTTTGACGATTTTCTGCTAAAAATAGACTACAATTAGTAAACAAATTGTACAACAACAATAAATACAACTGAATTTAAACAAAACATTCAAAAAACAAATGTTTACATACATACATATTTATGTATCTACAAAATACTTTCTTCATTACACCATAAACCAAACAAAACAATTTAAGAAGATAAATGTAAATAGAAGTTGTAATTAAAAAAGAAGTCACAAGTGGAAGGAGGCCAGAAAGAGATAAATAATATAAAATCTAAAATGAGCACAACAACACCTTCTCTATTCAAATCAATACACTCCACGAACGGATGACGTCGTTTTTCTCACTCACACACACACACTTTCAAATTATACCAGGCGAAGAAGAAAAAAAACTTTCTTCTGAATATTTTTTTCGTTAGATTTTTTTCCATAAATACAGAATTTTTCCTTGAAGGATTTTTTATTTTACTCCAACAATTCTTTAAATATTTTGAAAATTTAAATTTTCTTTAACAGCATTTAAACAAAATAAGCAAATTTAACTTAATATTCAATTTATTTAAGGGTGTGGCGTGGTATCATTTTTCTTATTGATTTCTTCACATTCTCTTAAGGTTATTTTTAATAATTTCATTTTAATTTAGCTTAATTTGATGCAATTGATAAAACACTTACACTTTAAATATTTCTTTTCAATTTGTTATATTATTTATCAGATTTTCTTTTTTCTTGTATTAAGATATTTAGCCAACTTGTAAAACTTTATTTTTTCACGTCCGACCGTATCAAGAGCAAAATACAAAATGGTGACCTATGCCCAAAGCCCTGCGCCGACAAATATTAACGGCGTTGGCGACTGATACAACAAAATATGTCGGAGGCGGCTTAAAAACGACTGTAAGCCGGCTAAGTTTTCAACATCGTTTAGTTTTTAAATTCTCTACAATTTCAAATATAAACGGAATCCGAAAGATCAGAAAGTGGGATTTGGAAGCAAATATATCGTTTACAACAAAACAGCAAGCACAAAAGTTGTGTGAGAAATTATGCAGAAATGGATAAAAAATTCTTAAAAATTAAAAACAAATCCTTTCTCCAAGTTTAACTAGGATTCGCCTATATTTAACCCTATCCTCCATATAAAACATCGTGCGGAAAATCAGTTTCTAAAAAAATTTGCATTAAGAATATGATCAATAACGTAAAAACAATGACATTTTATTTATTTATTCAGTAATAAAAATGCCAAATTGGGCAAAATAATATTACATAGTCCGAGTAAATTTCTCGGTTAAAAACGAATTCGCATAATTTTTCTCGTTTCAAAACCGTGGTGATTTATTACTAATTTCCAAGATTGAACGATTTTAACCAAGGCGAATTCATATAAGGTTGTGTTAATCAATCAGCTGATAATTTTTTTCTTAATTCGCCTGGTTTTCCTAGCTGTCAAAGTTTGTTATTGCTTACATTTTTAAATTTAAAAATTTCCGTTAAACAGAGAAAAACTTCGTTAATATTTTGAATAATTTATGTAAGAAATCTGAAAATACCAAACATCTCGTAAACAAATATAATTTTATTTAAATAATGGCATAATAGGTATGTATACAAATATGTTATTTAAGAGAAATATTTTTTCTATTAAATGTTAACATATTACAAAATATTGTTTTATATTTTATATAAAAATTGTGTAGATAACGTGATTAACTAAAAAAAATCTCTTCCGGAACACTTAATATTAAGAAACGCATACGAAGTATTTACCCGGCTGGCGGCAACTGACTTCTACGTTATGGCTTAATTTTGAAATCTATTAAATGTTAACAAATTAAACAAAATTGTTTTATATATACACTATGTTGATAAAAAGATTAACTGAAAAAAGTCTGTTCCGGAACGCTTTATATAACAAAACCCATATGAGGTATTTACCCGTCCGGCGGCTGCACCATTATGGCCAAATATTGAAAATTACTCCGCCGGAGTAGAATTATACATTCGCAACAAATATTCATTCCTTCGTAATATAATATTTTCATGAATATGTACTTTTTTTTTGTTTATTTTTCACAAAAAATTAAGTTTTACTTAACTTAAGGCACTTACTTAAATTTTGCAAATTAAGCTGCCGGAATAGAATTTTTCGATGGAAACAAACATTATTCAATTCAGAATAATTTTCCTCACAAATTTTAATACCTTAATCTTTATTTTTAATATAATATAAACATTTTACAAAATTTTTTCATCAAATGAATTCTCCGTACATATGGTTTTTGACATTTACCAAAACCAAAAGCAAAAACAAAATACATGGGAAATGTTGTTGTTGCAAAACTGCCACCACCTTATCTGAATTCGCCTTGATTTTAACGAAATCTGGTTAGAATTTGTCAGCTGAAAATTTTGACAGCTTTAAAAATGCAGTACAGTCTGGCAACTTAATTTTTGTTTGTTTTTCTTTTTCGTCAATCAAAGTGTCTTTGTTTTGATTTTGTCTCGGAAGGATATATTTGGAAAATCTTTCGAAAAAATGGAAAAATTAGCTAATCAAATTGGTTATTTAGTCATGAAGGAAGATGGAGCAGTTATAGAATCTGGAGGAGAATTACAAAATGATGAAAGAAGTGCCAATATTTTTTTAGATTTTATAAATCTAACTGAAAGGTTTGACAATAGACACACACCCATGTTTTTTCTTTCTTGATAACAAGTCTGATTTTTTTAGTGTCGATGAAAACTTCATGCCAAACAGCAGCTGTGAACGTATTTCCATTGTGTACGAAGACCACAGCTACAACATCTGTATGTCTAATAGACGTATCTATATTGTGAAACTGCGTAATGGTTCAGCAGCTGCTGTAAGGGGAGTTGTTGGAGGAGGTGTTTTAACCGGCTCTAATATAAACGGGAATGGCATAACAAATAATGCTGTGTTCGTGGATTCTGACGGTACATTGGGTACAACGGCAGCGTTAACTTGAGAATCCTCAAGCGCTGTCTGTTGCGCTTTCTGCGCCCATAGCTTTCGACAGCGCAGTCCCACGGACAGTGCTTGCAACCCTTCCAAGGATCGGACTAGACGTTTTAATTGGAAAACACCGTTTATTTATTTAATTATATTGTTTATTTGTCAGCGAATACACCATCTTTAATTTCTTGTTCAAAAATGCGTTCAGCTTCTTTTGTTACGTCCAGTAGAGTAGCCTTTTGACTAAATATCACCACAAAACGTTGACGCCAATTGAAACGTCTCTTGACAATCCAAAAATCATCAGTAGACTTGATCATAATCTCGGAGTAGCTAGTTTTATCACCATCCCTTTGAGGCTTTTCAACTTCGTTGTCCGAAGAGTTAAATAAATCGGCTATTAGATTGGTAACATTCTGTGGTAAGGGAGTTTTATGTTGAGGATCCTCATCGTATAAATTACTGCTTAGTTTAAGACTTTGATCGTTTAGAAATAGATATTTTGGTGACATGTACTCTGCATTATTGGTACAATCTATTGTTGTAGAAGTTTTACCGGTAATGGGTTGCTTGGCCAAATAGTCTTCAATGTCTCTGCCCAATACATATAGTTGTGAATTGATGGCATAGCTCAATTCGTCCAAAAGTTGAGGGGTTAATTCAACCGTTTGCTTAAAGAACAGGCACAACAAAGCATTTGTCGAGGGAAACAAAACCATTTTATAGGAAAATAATTGTCCATTTGTTTTAAGAAAAATATTGCGGCTATTTAGTGGAGCATTGGACAAAGGATCTCGTTGAGTTATTTCAATACTTTGAAATATATACTGATAGAGGGTAAATAAATTGGAAGAGTTCAGTTTTCCGCCACTGTGGGAAGTAAGAAATAGGTGATTAATGGAAATTTTAATATTGTTATATAGAGTTTCAACATACACTACTATAAATTCCTTGTAGAGAAAAATAGCATCAGTAATAATGGCAAAAGTAGACTTTAGAGAATCTATGAAATTGTGCACCCTTAGGAATAAAAATTTATCCAGAGGCAAATATTGTAAAGAATTCATAAATTCTATAATATCATTGGCTGGCAACTTAAGGGAGGTAATGTACTGGAATTAAAATTGTTATAATAATCATAAAATAAGTAAGTCTGTACGTGCAAAATCAAGATTTATTAAAAATATGTATTTTTTATTTATTACCTTGTTGAAAAAATTCTCCAATTTTTGGGTTATAAAATCACGAGCCGTTTCTTTGTTATCCAAAAATTGATCTAAAATCATTTGGAATGTGCCGTCTTCTAAGCAAAAGCGATTATAGCTTTGTATTAGCAGGCGTCTGTAGAGAGCATCATGTAGTTCATATTTATGATATTCAGGATACTCTACACCATCTTTCGAATGTATTTCCTTGGGAACATTTAAAACTAAAACCAGCCAAAAGTTTGGCTCTGGCTGATATAACAACTGGGTAGTCTTCTCGGTATGAATAACTTCACATTCACCAGGTTTTTCAGTAAATGAACTTAAATAAAAGAACAATAACAGATACATTACATGACTATTACAGATACATATGTATTCATATTTGGAACATACTCTGTAAATGCTGTAAAGGCTTGACTCAAACCTACATCACGTATTTTAGCATTTATATCAATTTCCTTTGGATAATAATACAAGATTTTTTCCTTTTCCTTAAAAAAAGTCAAATGATAAATATTGCTAAATTTAATGGGCGTTTAGTTGGCAATGTGTTACCTGTCCCTCCTTTTGACCATAAGTCGTATTAAATATGTAAAAACTTCTTATTGTTACCTCAACTTTACGGGACTGATTATGCATTTTTACTAATAATAAATATTAATCAAATTTTTATGAAATTTATTAGTTTACATGTATTATTTTCTCTAATAATTATTTTTTCTGCTATTACAACAAAAAAACAACAAATTGACAACAAAAAGAAAACATAGTACAGCTGTTTGCAATTATAGGTATTGCCAGCTTAGATTCTCATAAAAAGCGTAAAGATGCCACGTGTTTTGCAAATGCAAGTGACCGTTAAAATTTATTTTTTATTGAACTTACAAAATTTTCTTACGCGTAAACACATTTTATTACACGGAGCCATTTTCAATTAAATTTTTTATTTTTAAAACTTAAAATTTAGAATATAAATGAATATTTAATTATATTTAGATTTAGATTCTTTTACGTTTTAAAGTTTCCGATAAAAAAATGTAATTTTCTGGAAATAAATTTTTTGAATACCCAGATACGTTTGCGTTCTAGGATTCTATAAATCGACTTTCGAATAATCGAACAATCGACTTTTTGTCGAAAATTGGAAGTCGACTATTTTTTTCCAAAAAAGTCGATAACTCGACTATCGTCTGTGAAAAAAGGCGAAAAGTCGACTTTTAAATAAAAGTCAAAAAGTCGGAAACTCGAAAAGTCGGAAAAAGTCGAAAATAGTCGAAAAGTCGGAAAAAGTCGAAAAGTCAAAAATAGTCGAAAAGTCGAAAAAGTCAAAAATAGTCGTAAAGTCGGAAAAAGTCAAAAATAATCGTGGGAAAAAGTCGAAAATAGTCGAAAAGACAAAAATAGTCAAACAGCCAAAAATGTCCAAATCGTCGACATGTCTGAAATACTCGAAAAGTCGGAAAAAGTAAAAAAGTCAAAAATAGGCAAAAAGTCGGAAAAAGTCAAAAATAGTTAAAAAATTCAAAAATAGTCGATTATTTAAAAAATAATAAAAGTCGAAGTCTAAAAGTCGACTTTTAACTAACTGAAAAAAGTCGAAAGGTCGAAAAATCGACTTTTACATAAATGCAAAAATTCGAAAAGTCGATTTTTACATAAATGCAAAAAAGTCGAAATGTTGACTTTTCGTTTCAACTATAGAACCCTATTGTGATCCAAATTTTGAACAATTCTATCAAAAATATATCCTAGAAGATTTACATATAAAATAAACATCAGAACTATGAAGAAAATTCAGAAACAATCCCTTATTTTTTTTTTATTATTGATAAGTTATTTAGCTAATTAAACAAAATTTGCCACAAGACATTTTTTCCTTATAGAGAAAGATACGTTTGGAATTGATTACAATTGGTTCCTTTTGTTTTGGAATTTTCAAGGGCGTGGTGCCACGCCCACATACAAAGTTAGCCTTAAAAATAGCATATGTCAGAAACTGCAACTGCAGATTTGTTTACGGACAACTTTGACGTCAATAAGAATATTTGCGAACAAAATGGGTGGAATGGTTAAAATGGGCGTGGCACTTTACATACTAATTGCCTGAGAAAACATAACAGTTAGATTAACCAAAAGGAGAACCATATAAGAGGACTTACATTCTTATGCTTTAACTTAAACTTTTTAAGGTTTCTATAATTTTGTTGAAAATAGAAACATAATATTGAGAATGTAGATCTCGGAGTAAAGGAGAACTTACAACGGGCCTTTGGGAACTTTTTCATTCTTCAAAATATAATTTTTAAATTTTTTTTTAATATTGAACCTAGAAACTCAAAATACAATACAATTTATTATGTTTTTAATTTTTAAATACTTCATTTATTTAACTACTTATGAAACCGAACTCGTATATTTTCAAATAAATTTTTAAACTTGATTCCTAGCACTCCATAAAAATAAAGATAAAATATAAGGTTGACATTGAGTTTTCGCAAGTAATTATGTATGAGGAGGGTAATTAATCTTCTATACAATAAACGAGGACAAAAAAACTGTATGTTAGAATAAAAAACGCATTTAAATAAAGAATATTGTTTATGCATGAATTAATTTTCTTCCCTATTCCTTTGGCTTACACTTACAACATTATAAATACTCGTTAATACTACAAATAAAAACAAAAAAATCCACAATACATAGCTTAAGGAAAACAATTTTCAGCAAAAAAAAAAAAATTAATAGAAATAACGTAGCAAGTGAATTTCTATTAACAAGTTTATTTATTAAAAAAAACGAAAGAAATTAAATTAAAACTTTATTAGAATGGCAAATAAAAACTCTGTGCAATTTTAGACTCAACACGCGGTGTTGTTTTACCGTGAAAACCCAGTGCAAATAAAACTTGCAACAAATATGTAGTTGTATTAACAATAATGACAAGTACAACAATAGTTTAAAGTTAAAAAATAGTTGCACATGGTAACATAAAACTGCTTGCAAGCAATAAAAACAAATTGAAAAACGTTTAATAATTAACACTGTTTCCAATAAACTTTAGTTATGTAGATTAAAAAAAATGTGCTACCTTCGTAATTAGTGATCATTCATATTCTGATCAGAACTAAATATTTCTAAGAATATAATAACGTTTCTACACTGAAAATAATCCATGCTCAACTTTACGAAAAAAAAATTCGTAACTTCTATTTTCGTAATATTTACAAAAATTTCGTTATAATACGAAATATTATATAATAAAACCCTTTTCTATTTTTACAAAAGTACGAAAACCTTAATTTTTTCTTAAATTTTAGCGAAATTAAACATAATGATATTAATTATATTATGATTAAGTAAAACTACAACATTTTTATAAAATTTAAGAAAAAGTATAATATTATTCACGAATTATTTTCATAAAAAAAATTGAAAAGTCGCGTGGAGAATAATTTTGAAGTAAAATTAGAAAATTTATTTTAAAACGAACAAAAATGTTTGAATAAATTAATATTTCGTAAATTTTACCATATTTATTCAAAATTTCCTTTTTTCAATTAATGTAAATTAATTTTTTTAAGAATATTTTGCATTATACTAAAATATTTCGTACAATTTTGTATATATTACGAAAGAATTTCGTGGTGCGAAACAACGAACGATTCGTACAATGTACGACATTTTTCGTATATATTACGCATGGATTTTTTTCAGTGTAATGTAGATCATTAAAAAACACTCGAGTCGTCAAACATATAAACATTTGTGTTTACTTATGTTTTCCTTCACAAATGCATATATGTACATATATTATAATTTTTATTCTCTAATTCAATACTTAGAGAAAAATCTGTGATCACTTCTACCCAATTTTTATGAAAAACCTAAACTTTTTTTTGAAAATCGAACTTTGTAGCTAAAATTTTAAATTCATGGTAGAATAAACCTTGATCTATGATTATCCTTTAACCTATTATGATCGGTGGCTACTCTAACCAAAATCTGGGATTATGACTTTGGAAACAGTGTTAAAGGATAATAAAGATGTATGAACTTGTCAAGCCTCCGATATTATTTTAAGCAGGTTGAATATATGCGAAAGTGTATGAAAGAGAGAAGAGAGCATGTGCACTATGTCGTACACATAAAATGTATGTTAAACAGGCATGGAAAATTCAAATTTTGAAATACTTAGTACTAACTTATGTGGACTATAGTCTGGAATATAGACTAGATTATAGACTAGACTATAGACTAAACTATATTCTAGAATATAGACTAGACTATAGACTAGTCTATAGTCTAGTTTATAGTCTAGTCTGTAGTCTAGTTTATAGCCTAGTCTATAGTCTAGTCTATAGTCTAGTCTATAGTCTAGTCTATAGTCTAGTCTATAGTCTAATCTATAGTCTAATCTATAGTCTAGTCTATAGTCTAGTCTATTCTATAGTCTAATCTATAGTCTAATCTATAGTCTAGTCTATAGTCTAGTCTATAGTCTAGTCTATAGTCTAGTCTATAGTCTAGTCTATAGTCTAGTCTATAGTCTAGTATTTTCTTTTTACATTTTCATTAAAATTATCCTTGAGTTGGTTACTAGTTTATTTTTCAATTATCAAGCATTAGGACAATGGCTTTGGCTATTATTGTTTCTTTGAGCTGACACTAAGAATTTTCATTTATGTCAGTTGTTGTTGTTGTGGTTTGTAGTTGGTATTTAGATTTCATGTTTCCTTTTTGTTTAGTAAATGATTTGGTAAAAAAAAAAAAATAATAATAAAATTATTATTTTATTTAGACTGTTTTTATTGTTGTTGTTGCGTTTAATATTTTACATAACAATCATTATTGTTGTTATTATTGTTTTCGTTTTTCCTCTTGTCATAATAAGTGACTTTACTTTCATACTTGATGAGTTTTAGGGTAAATGATGTTGTTTTTACTGATAATGATGAATAACAAAAAGAGTCTGATAAAAATGATAATGACGTTGAAGAATTGAGGCTTTTGTGATAGATAGATAGATAGATAGATAGATAGATAGATAGATAGATAGATAGATAGATAGATAGATAGATAGATAGATAGATAGATAGATAGATAGATAGATAAATACATATAATAAAGGATGATGGAATAAACATATATTTTATTTTAAAATAGTTTAAAATATGGCCAAATATCGATAAATTTTTAATAAACTTTTATATTTATATAAAAAGGCATTTCTCCAGTTTAAAAATTTAAACAGATATTTTTTGTTGATCCCATCTAATATATAGAGATAAATACATAAATATATATTCTATGCAGTAACATACTGCACCATCTGTGGTTCTCTTTTAATATGAACACACAAGAATTTTAAACACGTTTATGCATGTTATGTTTATATTTATTTGGTAAATATATTTGCAGTAATTATAAATTAATTGAAAAATAATGTGTATCGATATGTAAATGTATGTGTATGTGTGATTTACTTATTATTTCTCACTGTATTTGAAACCTACACCACTGTAAAGGGGAGTGTATTATGCATTTGTGCTGATGTTTGTAATATTCAAAAATATTATTTCTACATTCATCCATCGTAAAGTTTAACAATCGGCTCAAAATAATTTTCTGAGTCGACTTAGCTATGCCCTTCCATTAGACAATTATTTCGATTAGTTCCCATACAATCGTACTTTTAGTAGGAATAATCAACAAGACTTAGTTAGTTAGTTATACAATCGATATTCTTAATAATCGTGCCAAATTTGACCCTATTTCCCCTTTACAAAGTTACTTACACTTATAAACACAAGTATCACGATTCTGCATAAATAATTTTAATGTATGACGTATAATTCCTCTTTATAAGGATTGATCCATATTTGCCCTTGTCCCCCATTTTATCCTTCTTTCAGAAACTCACTTTTTTGTTTACAAATCGTTAAAATATTTCGGAATTAAGGCAATTATGTTAATGTTTTATTATTTAAAATCATTTACATTACCTACTCTTCACTGGTGTAAGGTATCATTTGAATGGCCATTACCTACTATTTTTACTTGTCTTTTGAGATTTTTGTTTGAATATGATATTTATGAATTTGAATTTATATTTAATTGAATCAGATCATTTATCATATTTTGATTGTATATATGTTTGTGTATTTGTTTGAGTTTGTAAGCGACTTGTGACCAGTTGTAATTTTTTATTTGCGAATTAAAAAATTGTTTTGCAAAATTTACTATTTAATAATTTTAAATAATTATTATCTATATAATGTATAAATATTCAGCATCAGCTTAAATCACAATAAAATAAACATAGAATTAACAGTATTGGCAATAAAAATAGAAAATAATTACCAACGGAAAATAAAAATTATGTCAAAGGATAAACAAGCTGATATCATAAATAACAAGTCCACATTTTTAATAAAGGGAATATTAGGTGATAATTGATTGGTTTCTACTATCAAAAAAAAACTTAAAATAAAATATTCACGTATTTGATTATATGTAAGTAATTACAGGAGTACTGTGATAATCATTGAAAATTAAGTGCTTATCTACTTTTTTAGATATTTTGCTGTTTTGTTATTAAAATATTTTTTGGGGAAATATATTCAAATTTATTCTAACAAATTCACCCCATAACACTTCAATATATGTAAGTATACATCAGATTTTAACATTTGTATATTTTTTAGATTGTAAAATGTCTGTGTACAAACATCATATGAATGAACATTTATTTAACAACATTACAACATATTCGCATATTCGTTGAAAAATGACGCACAAATATTTTTCGTATAAATAAAATATAAATAAATGTTGAACGCAACATAAATCATCATTTAACAAATAATTTATGTGGGAATTATTGCGTATTTTTAGTTTGTTATTTGTTTTTAATTTTTATTATTGCTGTTGTTGTTGGTTTTATAATAATAGTTTTGGTTTGTTTTTTTTTTTTTTTTGTACGCATTTATAAATTTTGTATGCGTGTTGAAAATTGTAAAAATAAATATAGTTTTTTTGTTTCCATTTACAAAACAGTTTGACAGTAGAGCAAATGGAATAAAAAGTTAATATTCTTTTGGTAGAAAATACCAATAATAAATATGTTAAAATTGATAATAACACTGAAATGAATAGACGAGTTTAATAAGCTTATATTAAACAAATCTATAAATAAAATCTGTCCCACTGTATTTTGCGTAATTTAAACACTTTAACATTAATGTTTAACAAATTTATATGTCAGCAGTTTTATTAATTTTATCAACAATTTAAATTGTATTCTCATTTAATCCACTAAAATGAGTAAATTTTTATGTATAAAATTTATATCAAAAAGGGTTAAATATATGTTCATACTTATTTCATCACTGATTTTTCCAATAACAATATAACTAATTACAAGAACAATGTATTACATATGAAGCACCATGTTGTTGTTGTTTTCTTGAGTCTGCATGCAAAAAATTCTATTTTTTTAAGAAATTTTCATAGGTTGCCTCGGACTTTTGCTCATATCTCCGTTGTTTATTAGATATTTTTTTTTAATTTTAACAGGAAACTTTTGACGTGGGGTCGAACGAGAAAACACTTAATTTTGTACCACGTGTGGCCAATTATCCTCAGTTTGTTGAGGCCCTTCGGCACCCACGTAGTGACTCTTCTCCAAATTCGCAGGAATTAGAAATCGTCGGTTAAAGGGTGAGACTAAGCGTTGGGATGAATGTAAGGGTATACGGATATCCAACCTAGAATGAATGTGTATCCGTTGTTTTTTATGAGTGTGTCGAATGAATGAGAAGAGTGCTGGGTGATACCATTGGATTTTTCTACCTTGTCTAGGTATGTTAAGGATAACTCTGTTCATACCAGATTTACCACAATATGTTCTCTGTGAGTAAAAACAATGTCCTCGGCTTATATGATTGATTCTTCTAAGTGGTTATAAATGGAAGTAATGTTTTACATATCGGAAGTAAGCAACAGATCCAGTAATGGTCAGAGATTAGATAGCTCGAGTATTTGAGAAAAGTAATTGTAAATGGACCGACACTGCCATGTTCAAAAGGATCCACCTGTGTATAAAATAGACAGTGTGGTAATAGTTAGTCAAAGAAGCTCACCCAGTATTTGAGAATGAGCAGCGTGAAATAGGCCCATGACAGGTATTCACGTAAAGCACATTCACATTGATACATTTGGTTAATAACCAAAATTAGGCACTTGTTTTTCGGATCATTTCTGTGCAAAAACCTTCCGCGGCAAATCGAACCAGTGTGCCTCTTGCTCATTAGCAAAAAAACGGCAAAACTTACTTATGCATTACTTATAATCAGATAAATAAGTATCTAATTTTGAATTTTGCGTTTTATTTACAGATTTTATTAAATCAAAAGCTAGGAACTGTTTTTAAACTCACAATAAAATAATGTGAAAACTATTATTGGACGCACAATAAAATAACTAAGCAGAGGTAGACAGTGAACTAACAAACAAAAGGCCCAGATTCGTAGTATGTGTGAACAATTTTGTTTTTAACTTCTTATTTGTAAGTACTTATTTTAGTAGTACTTCGTAAGCGAGCGTAGTAAGTACTTGTCTCTTATGTCATAACCATGTTATAACTATGAGTTAAAATGCCAAAGAAAAAGTAGTAAAAAGCGGGTTTTCTAGCGTTAAAACTAATTTTTTTAATGTAAGTTTTTGCTGGGATAATAATTTCAATTGCTTTCTTCATTTTATTAAGCAAATATTTAAGAGACTTTTTATTCAATACTTTTAATAAACATTTGAGATGGTTTAAGCAATTACCATATATTTTTCTCCATAAAAGTTTAAAGTTCTTAAAAATTTTCATATATAGTTACATACACTTATTAAGAACAACTGCTTTTAAAATAACTTTTAAAGAAAAAATAACTTGTAAGTCTCTGTAACTATTAAGACGTCTATAAAAAGTAACTTATCTAAAGTCCTTATGAGTAAAGAAAGTTCCTATAGAAGTCCTCTATATTCAATTTTATAAGGCATAATGTAATGTTTATGTAAAAACACTCCCTTAGTAAAAGCAAAAGTTCTAGGAAGGAAGCTGAAGAAAAAAATCTTAATTTCAAAATTATCACACAAAAGAAGTATTAAAATTGAGGTGTTAACTAATTGAAGTTTTTCATCAGACGTATAGAAAAATTTATAAGTATAAAAAAATTAAAAACTTATTTTCATAAATAATTAAATAAGTTTATAATTACAATAATAATTATAAAACTAAAATGTTGTAAGTATGTATGTATACGTCATGTAGTTGTTGGTGCTAGAAGTTTTAGATGAAATAATGACTTTAATGTGGCATAAGCAGATTTTAATTTAAATAATCAACGTAAATCTGTAATATTTACTAAACTAACATGTGTAATAATAATTAAAATGCATACTTGTTACAACAACAAAAGAGGAGAGAAAAAAAAACTAATTACATAGTAGGTTTTAAACAAATAAACATTTTTTAATTAGCTTTGTAAAGTTTAATTTGGAAAAAAACCAATATATTTAGAATTGAGCAAAAATAATTATACGAAATAAGGTCAGACACCTTTTGAAAAATTTTTATAAAATTGATTGTATATTTGTTCAATTCACAATCAAGTTGTATATTGTATCTACCAAAGTGTAGTAACAGTGATTGTAAACAGGTTTTTGTAGCAAGTCATAAGTTTATGTTCACAATAAAAAAACAATGTCAAAAGTAAAAAAAATAATATGAAACTAATTAAACGAGCAAAATAAACCAAATTAATTTCTTTTTATTTAAAATTCTATTATTTGCATTATTCCACATTTTAAACTAATAAATAAGCAGTTTTTAAAAAAATGTTGTTTTGGTAAACAGCTCTTTGTTTGTAATTTCTGTGTATCGTTTTTTATGCCAAAATCGATTGAATTTTTTATTTATATGCTGAAAGAAACAATTGACAACACTGAATTTTCTTACGACATTCGAAAAACATATGAAAAATTGTCGTAAGAGTTGTATAGAACTTTTGCATAGAAAATACCAACAACATTGTTATGACTATAGTAGCAGCTGCTGACATACAATGCATACAACGCTACAACATCGATTGTGAATTGAACAATTGTGTTTATAATTGTGTGTGTAATAATGTTGTATTGATGTATGTTGCACTTGAGTTACAATAAATATTGCATTGGAAATAATTGGCAATCATTGCTAAGAAATTTCTTTATTTCTTTTTTCGCTTGTGTTCAGCAATATTTATGTATAAGCCGCAGTGTTTGTAATTTATGTAAGAATTTCTTAAAAAACTTTAGCTTACAGTGAGAGAATTTTTTTTACATCTTTAAACTAATCACAATTTTTGATTAGTTTCCATATTGAAGCGTTCATTTTATATTTTAGAATACTGTTGTAAGTTCTCACGGTGTAGCGGTATATTTATATCTATATTGTTGCAGTTTATAAATATTTGACAGCTAAAATATTACCTTGCTACAAATAAATATAACTGCAACCACCACCTCTACTTGCTATTCCTTAAAAGTATCCCAGTAGTTCGACGGGACAGTCCCGAACTGACCACTTAACCTACCACTTGTGGTGGACCCTAGCCACCTGACTACCCAGGTGACCAACCATTTTAACATGGGCTTGTCCTGTGAGGAAGTCAATCGTCAATCTATACCCTATAAAGAGACAGTAAAGAGACGATTGCCTGCCGACTGTCTTTATTTTCGTTTACAAAAAGTTTATTTGTGACGAAAGACCAAAAACATACGAATTGGAGTCAGCCAGATGGTAAGATATTAATGGAACTAAAATTTAAAAATTTCAAGTGTCTACTCTCTAGAATACTATGGGACAATAATGTGACGATAAACCCGAAAAAATTAAATTTTAGTCAACCAGATGGTGGCATATTAGTAGAAAGTAATAATCATTTCTCCAAAGGATGGGTAAAATAACTACTTTCGGAAATACTTTTAAGAGAATAATCTCTAGGTTACTTGAGGACAGTAAAAAGGCGACTGTATCCGCTCCCGCTTACAAAGAGAACACTAAAGTGATGACTGTCTTCATTCTTGATTACAAAATGTACATTTGAGACAAATGACCCAAAACATACGAATTAAGATCATCCAGGTGGTTAACTATTAGTGGAAATTACTGTCTTTTTCGTATGGATTAACTCTTTGTCGAACTGTTGGGTATTCTTAGAAAGAAACAGCTTATTAGCATTTTTATAACTTCCTTATTTTATTTGTAAAAAAAGAGAAGGAAAATGCAACAGCTATAACGAAAATAACAATAAATATAAACCAGCTGAAGAATTTAAGTTGCAAGCTCTCCAATATCAATATGTCGTTTTGTATTATTTTCTTTTATTGTATTTTCATTTAAACCATAAACTTTTTAGAAGTTTTTACTATAAATTTCTCTAAGGAAAAAAATTTACTTTATGCATAAAAGAAATACAACTTGCAGCACAGCACTCGTAAAATACTTAAGAAAACCAATGGTCCAAAGCCTATAAATAAATAAATTCGTATAATTGTACTTTTATATAGGTAGGTATTTTTACTTACAAACCAAAAAAACTCTTACGTTGTACTCAAGAAATACTACTGGTGCCTTATGTAATTTACAAGACACTAGCACCCGGCTTTGATAGGGTTGAAAAAAAATAAACATTTCCATTTTAAAATAAATAAAAGTCACAAATCTATATGTCTATTTTACGTTTGTAACCAAAAAAGATATTAGCCCTAACTAACTAACTAACTAAATAACTAACTAACTAACTAACTAACTAACTAACTAACTAACTAACTAACTTACTAACTAACTAACTAACTAACTAACTAACTAACCAACTAACTAACTTACTAAACTTTTTAATGACAATAAAGTATTTTAAACTGAAAAATTAACAAACAAACAGTTTAATACTTATATAAAACATCTGTACATTAGGGTGTCCCGTAGACCTCTCAAACCATAAGTTTTAATGTACTAATGAGTAAAATATTAATATATTTTTTAAACATCCTCAGTTCCCTACCCTAGCGATTGATGATCTTGATCTCAGTACAATATGTTCAAAGAATTCTCTGCAATCTTTTCAAAATGGCTCTCAAAAATTTCGTAATTTGAAGCTTAATGCGGGATTGACATTTAATGTTTGTTAATGTTTTTCTGGTCCGAAAAACGACTTTCAGTGTATTATAAGGGGCATATATGTAAATTTAAAAAAATATATATCAAATGGATTAAACCAAATCCCAAAGTATTTTTTAAATAGTTCTCCATATAAACTAAAAAATACTAAAATGTTGACAACTATTTTTATAAAAAGCGTGAAATTCTTTAAAACGCGGTTCCACGGGAAACTCTAACTCTATATATTTAAAATATATGTATGTATTTTTTAACACAAGAAAGTGGTAAATAATACTTTATTGCAGCAAACGAAAAAAAAACTCTAGTAATAAAAATAAAAAATATATTTTATAAATTAGTTTGTGGGGACAAATGCAAAAGAAATAAAAATAAATTTCAAAAATTTATACATTTTCTAAAAGAAAAACAAATTTATGTATATTTTACTAAAACTACAGTAAATATTTCAAGAGGATTTGCAAATGCCAGCAAAAGAAACAAAAACCCAACACTTTATTATTATTTATTTGATTTCCGCTTCCGGTGGTGTTTGTAGAAAAAATAGTAACATTGTTGTTCATATTGTTGGATTTGTAATTGCAAAAACCAAACTTGTTCTCATGAAATTTAAATAATAATGATGAGGGTGGCTGTCGTCAGGATATACATATGTGTATGTATGTAAGTGTTTGTTGTTATATTAATGTAGTTTAAAAAAAAACAACTTTATAAAAGTTTATTTCGCCTGAATACAAAACTAAAACTCTTGCATAGACATCCAAATATTTGCACTCATTATTTATTTTGTTATTTTCTCTTTTTCGTGAGAATTTTTCAGGCAATTTTTTTGAAGCATTTTATTTTCTTATTCATACTCAATACAATAAATAAAAGTCAAACAAGCCGCCAACCACCACCCAGTGTGCAGTTTTCGTTATTTTTAATAGAGTTTTGGTACTTTAATTTGTTTACAACTGGAGACTTTTTTTGTAAATTTAGTTAAAATAACAACAACTTCTTCAACAACAAACTACATGCAACTTAGTGAACGTGTGTAGTTGCTGCACTTGCTACAGTGATTGTTACTTCGAGCACTATGAAAATGAGGAGTACTTTTACTAACAACTTTAAACAATGAGCAACCTCGAACAAAAAAAATTTCAGCTGAAAATAAAATTAACATAAACATTACATTGCATTACATTACATTTACCCTCAGGCATGGAAAGTCAGTTCTTTTTGACTTTTACGACATTTTATAGCCTAGTCTGTAGTCTAGCCTATAGTGTAGTTTGTAGTCTAGACTATAGACTAGACTATAGACTAGACTATAGACTAGACTATAGACTAGACTATAGACTAGACTATAGACTAGACTATAGACTAGACTATAGACTAGAC